>NW_027506935.1:300000-417500 GCF_052324685.1 Brachyhypopomus gauderio | reverse complement strand
ATGTCTGATGAACAGAAACAGTCTTTGATGACCAAGTGACATGTTTGAGAGGTTATTGTGTATCCAGGTAAACCTTAAAACGCCCACATAACCAGTCTCTGTGGGAGCGTGCAGGTTCACCTCATGAAGCACTTTCCTTTGAACAGGGCCAGTCAGTCTGAAGTTACAGTCTAAAGAGCTTTATGGCAGAAGACACAAACCAAGTCCATAATCCACATTGCAGATGGTATTCACCACAATAGCATGTGGTGGAAGAGCACACATTAAGCCCCAGGCTGGTGCTAATCAACACTCTTGGTTAATTTCCTTCAGGCAAACTCTAATCCACAGAGACTGCGGCGCGTCTGGTAGGCTGAAGAAACGGACCGCAAACAGCACACGTACCTCCAACTATGGAACCATGAGAGTTTGTGGTTACAAGTGGCAGGTGTAAAATCTGAGATGATAGTGTTGCTTGTGGTTATTCCAGAAAGTTCACTTGTGTTTCTTTGAGCAAAATTAGTGGTATAGTCCAGTAAAAAAACAACACATCCAGTGGCAATGCGCCGATAAAATGCTGATTTGCTGGCTGCCGGAGCAGGAGGAGCAAAATGCGACAGGAAGTGCAGATGAGAACCAAGTCCATGGCTAACTCTCAGCCCTCGAGGGTTGTGCGCGTGCGCTAATCCAGAGTAGCAGAACCGAACTGTGAGAACTGCTTGCGACACCGGTGGAGACCGATCCAGAGGCAGACGAGGGCTGATTTGTAGTCCACTGAAGCCCAAACAGAGAAGAGTGCCGTTAAACCAGCAGCTCGACACACACACACACACACACACACTGGTGGCCATGGCATGTAAACCAGTGTCTCTCTCTCAGGCTGTGCTGCTGTTGTCGAGTTCACCAAGCTCTGCTCTCCACGCGCCTGATGAGCCATACAATGGTGGGCGTGTCTTCTCAAAATGGTTGCCAGCTCCCACGGCCCAATCAAGTCTTTGGGCTTCTCCCAAGCAGTCCAATCAGTGGCCACATCAGTCTGCGTGGTGACCGGCGTGGCCAATCGTCCGGCAGGGTCCCGTCAGGTCGGGCTAAGTTTGCGGCGGTGGTTCTGTCTGGGGGGGCGGAGCCTAGCTCAGGCGTAGCCAAGCCGCCGGGACATAACACGGCAGGTGATGGAGGTAGAGGAGAGGTGGAGGTAGTTACGCAGGTACCAGTATGAGCAATGGAGGAAGGGAGGGCACCTTCGACAAAGCAATCAGTGGGTTTAAAAAATAAATAAAAAAAAACACAACACAGTAATACCACAAGATAAAGGAGCAGCAGAGGTCCAGAGAGAGAGAGAGAGAGAGAGAGGGGGGGGGGGGGGAGAAAGGAGGGAAGGAGGGGAAAAGAGCACGAGAGAGAACAGTAGAGAGAACAGAAGGAGGGAGGTGAAGAGGGAAGCCATCTTTGTCAGGGTGCATCAGTCTCTCTCTCCCTCTCTCACCCAGAATCAACAAAACCATGCGAATCATTACAAAAATCAACCTGATACATCTAAACGTTACAGTATTCAGAGATTGTTCAAATGAACATCACTAGATCCCAAAGGTTTGTTACAGAACTCATTTTGTCCATCACAAGCTAACTGGTAGTGCCATTCTGACAGAAGTCTGACCCTGCTAACCACACAAACACATGCATGCCTGTCTGTCTACTCAAGTGTCTGTAATGTCTTTGCAACACATCTGCTGGTCGCACTAATGGTACCTCATGCAGATCTGTCCACTTTATATATATATATATATATATATATATATATATATATATATATATATATATATATATATATATTTTTTTTTTTTTTAATCGGTGTGTAAACTTCACCTCAGCCACTAGGTCTTCTGGAGATCCAGTGGCAGCTGTAACATTCAACAACCAGAATTTCTTACTAGATAGTGCCGAATCACAGCGTCCTACCACTGATCCAACCACAGTGAAGCATTTACTAGGATATCACAGCTGCCACAGTGTACTTTAGCCATTACTGTAGGAGTAAAAGAGCAGAGCTGTTAGGGCTTTAGGGCGTTAGGGCAGCCCTACACACATCTAAAGGCCTCAGCGCCCTCTAGGTCTATATGCGCATCACATCACTGAAGTACAAGTCACCTCACCCTCTTTCATTCTCTCTCTCTCTCCCTCTCTCACACACACTCACACACACGCTAATTTCACACACCGTTAGGCATCCTTAACCTCCGACACTATAATAACAGCTAGCAGAGAGAGGGCTAGTGAGAGGAAGAGCAAGCTAGAGAGGGAGGAAGAGAGATAGGGAGAGAGAGAGAGAGAGATGGAGGTAAAGAGAGGGTGGTAGGGAGGGAGGTAGGAAGGGGGGGGGGGGGAAGGGAGAGAGAGAGAGAGATGCTCCGATACTTGGAGATACTTATAGGTCCACAGCAAGAAATTTTTCCCCTCCCCATGAAATTTGGGTTCTTTTTATCTCTCTAAAACTATAATAGGTACAGTCAGATTCAGCTAACAATCCTTAACCAAAGTTTTTTTTCTCTCTAACACAAGTAACGGAATGATTAAGTATCCCAGATTGTTAACATTCACTCAATTGGTATATAAAAATATTTTAAATGCACAGCAATTTAATGTATCAGTTTCATCTGTAAACAAAGCTAATGACAGTTTAGAGTGTTGCACTTGAAGACCAATTTGGATGCACCTCAACAAATCTAGCCCCACACCCCTCGCCTGCTCCTTGGCATCTTTTGTTCCACGGGCACCTTTAAAGAGGGCCGTATTACCTCATCAGGGCGGGACCCGCCAGCCTCTGGCGCCCCCTGTGGTACAGGTTGGCTCAGGGCGCTCTCTGACTGGGGCCTCTCCTCGAGCTCCATCGCAACGGAACCTGTGGGCTCAGCAACTGCTGCCTGCTTCACATCCCTAGAGAGAGAGAGAGAGAGAAGTTTGAGGGTAGAGAAGACGGAGCAGGAGGAGGTCCGGTTGACACCATCCAGGAAGCCGACAGGCCGAGCCGCCACACTGGACCAGTGGGTCCCCAGAGCGCGTGGAGTCCCAACCACTCAACCAAGAGCCGAGATTTGCCTGACCTCACGCGAGACACAGCGAGAGCACGCGTGAGAGAGCGTGAGCGAATGTGAGAGAGCGTGAGCACTAAGAAACAAGCGTGAAAGAGAGGTAAGGTAGACTGCTGATCTGGGTCACTATTACTATAAATAACTCACCAGCTAAATGACACCCAAAGCCAGGGTCAAACACACAAATGAACACATACACAAAATGACACCCAAAGCCAGGAACCTTGACACTCCTGCAACAACCCTCACAGACAACAAAGCAAGCAGCCCAACACCACCACAGCAAGCAGCCACCTCTGCCCAGTTTAGCGAGATCCTCTCCAGCACACAACTCTGCCCATCAAACCAACACAGAACCAGTAAAGCTGGAAGAAAATTTAAAACCTTCGGTGTGAGTGGGTCCAGGACTATATTTGAGTACTGCAGCAACAGTCTCCAAAGTCAGTCTTTAGTTACTGAGAGACTGATTCATCACAACCAGTCAAATTTCTCCAAACTGTCAATCTACAGCGTTGTGGACAAGCGTGCATCACCGCACACGCACCAGACCCGGGAGAGTGCTGGAAAACGGAGACACTGGAGCAGATCAATGAAGCAGCAGCCTACGCCATTAGGAGAAGAGCACATCTAACCACATCTAGCCATTATGTCACCCTGTCGGGTGGAGATCGTTGACAAAGGTAATCAGATTTATTCTGATTTAAATACCCCCATCCATGACTGCTCACTCGTTCTCTCTCGTCCCTCTTTCACCTGAACACCTAGAGCAGGTGTGAACGTCCTGCTCCCCCGGCACACAACTGCATTAATGGTGATTACTCATACAGTTACTCTTTTAAGTACTACTCTATTGAGAGAGGGGGGGGGTGACCCCTCCTGTGCCATGGGATTTCTCCTAGTGGCTGTAACGTGAATGTTTCACCATGTGCTAACAGTTGGGGGGGCCCCAACATTTACACATCAATGTAAGACAGTCCCTCACAAACGGTGAAAGAAAGTCTGACAGCGTTATGTTAAGACGCGTAACAGCACAAGTAAGGAGTTTAAACCGCCGTGATTCCACACACTCGCCGTCCTACAAAGCTTCCATCTTTACCTAAGCAGCAGCACATACGTGTATGTACATATGTCTCCGCACACACAAACACATTTCTGGGATTTTCCATCGTTGATGTCACCACTGACAGCAAATGATCTCTCCCCCCAGGGGCTGCCCTCACAACTCCCCCAGCACACACATGGTTTCCTTAACAACAGAGGGGGTAGTGTCAGGGAGGAGCTTTCTTCACACAAAGAAAAACGTTTAAAACCCAAAAAATAAAGAACCTTAGGTGTCTCTCGCTCTCCCAAACACACACAACCAGACCACGCCGCACACTAAAGGTCACTTACATCAAAGTGGATCGTCCAAAAAGACAATCTCCATCGGTCACATAACGATCGGTCATAACCAGATTTACAAAATATCCATGATCACAGGAACAGGTGACACTGGCCAACCGTGTGCGATGGGTGTTTTTAAAAAGAAAAACTCCCCCATCGTCTTACTGCCTTCACACGAGAGTTGCGAAGTAACAAGACGAGCAGAGACACGCGAGGAGTGTTAGTCGTCGTTTTATTCACACAGGCGGGACCCAGCGCGCCACGTTATTACCTGTATCACTAATTCACCATTACACGCGTCCCTCTCCATCAGTAAACGTTCACATCCTCACACCGACGCCGGTGGCCATCATCCCCCCCTTCCCCCTCACCACGCTCCTCACACCCGCCACAAACCGCCACAACCCGCCGCCCCTACCGTCATTATCCTTCATCAACACCATAAATACACATTTTTAAAAGCCTACGATCAATTTAAACTCCGAATAGTAAAAGATCAGACGTATCCGGCGGACGTGAAGCGGTGGTGCGGTATAAGACCGAGTCAGGCGTCCATCGGTCCCCGGAGCGGCGCGGCGCTATGGGGTGTTTCTGCAGGTCTCTCTCCGCCTTACCCGCCTTTATCGGCCTCGGACAGCATGACGCGGCGCTACGAACGTGGACGGACACGGTCGCGTCTGCTCTGGGGGTCGCGGCCGCGCGGGCACCGGTCGGAGACGTGGAGACGGCGGCGGCGGCGCGGCCGTTTTTGTGCAATGCGTCGGTAGCGTGCACGGCGGCGGGTCACTCGGCGGCCATGTTGAAGAGCGCCGTGCGAGGAGCCCCGCGAGGGGGAGGGGCTAGAGAGAGGGAGGGGGAGGGGCCCCGCTCTTCCTTCTCCGAGGCCACACCGGCCGCGAGGCTGTCGCGGCGAACGCCTGATCGAAATTACTGCCGCTCGTGAATTGGGTTTCGTGGGGTTCGGTTCGTCGTACAACGATTTTAAAGACGCATAAATACAATTAATAAAATACAGGACATCCCCGTTTCTGATGGCTACCTTCAGAAGCCCCTTTTCATATTTTTCATTCATTCAAGCCATTTTTCGTCATTGTTTATTATATGTCTGTAAGATGTAACGAGGTCGAAAAGTGTCTTCTGAAGATGGGTATCACCAGAAACATGGGGTGTTCTTTATTTACATACACATATAGCTTCAGTTTATTTTACTCAACAGCTTATATATTAAACTAATGACTAAGGATTGTAAAAACTGATTCTCACAATATCAGCTACTACAGTGCACCCTCACATGGAACATGGATCCTCCTCCTCAGGATTTGATTCACATAAATTAAGGGGATGGTGCTTAAATTCATTAGTTCGTAAACAATTTTTTTTAGTAAATTCTGAATTATGTCTAGTTGACTGGAGTCTGCACTGAGCCCAGAGTGGAAGTAGACTGGTGTTCATTACACTCGTCCTGAACTGATGTCTTCCAGAAAACTGGAGGGAGGGAGGAGGGGAGGGTGAGGGGTGGTGGAGGTCACCTAGAGTGAAGACTGAAAGAAAGCACTTTCCTTTTCTTTTTTTTCTCCTAGCTGTTCAGCTCTGGGTCCTGCTGAGCTATTTTTACACAGGCACACACAGGTCAGCTTGGGGCTTTATTCTTATGGCCCATCCCTGCTTTAAGCCTTTGAGTAAGGGTTTTATTTGCTGCCTCCCTCAGCTCTGTATACTAGGAGAGAGCTGATTATTTCAGGACGGAGAGAATATATACCAGCACAACAGGCAGGTGCTCCTGCTGTGCCATACAAAGCACATGAAGGTTCTGCCAGAGGCCTTTTTTCATACATCGTCACTGTATTTCACAAGCGGCCGCTACGCACACACCCACCACATTTATTTATAACTGGACGATCTCTAAATAATAAGCATAATTGAGCAAACACTTCCTGTGACCAACCCAACCCGTCCAATTCTGGAATCAAATCAGATCAGAGTGCCGTCTCCTTCTAGAAGACCTTCAGGGGGCACACGGTTCCATCACAGAGAAAACGCAAATGAACGAAGAGATGCATTTTGGGTAGCCTTGTGACCGGCCTCAGGGAACATCATATTATGCAACACAATGAGGTGGCGTGCTTACTGACACCAAGCAGGGGCTCCAACACGCGGCCCAACGGCACCTCCAAGCTTACCGAACGCTTGACGCAGAAATGCCATCAGGAACTCTTTGCAGCTGGCTGCTTCCACCTTTAGATTTACACTACTGTTGACAGTTTTTCAAAAACTATTAATTTAGTCACTGAACAATAAACACTGAAATCTTATGTGACAAATTGCTGTTTGGACAAGGGGGGAAAAAGGGGGGGGGGGGATTACATGCCAGTCTAATCGTCTGATTGTTAAAACACATTCAATAAAAACATTTTTAATAATGCTACAGCACCCAGGGAGTGTGTTTTGTGTATTAAGATTCGGTTTAGTTCAAATAAACCCTGTCGCAACAAGACATTTCTTCCATCTCTTCAGGAGTTTTCAATCTTCTCCGCTAGCCATGGCTCCATTTCTATAAGGGCAAACCTGGTCTCTAGTAATGAGCCTAGCTCCGTAATTTGCTCTCCTGCGAGAGAAAAATGGCAAAGCCCTCTAAGCTGTCAGTATATAAAGTAACACCAGCTAAACAGAGCACACCCAGAGGTACCTGAGGTAGCAGACACATGGTTCAACAGACACATGGTTGCTGGCTTTACTGACGTGGTTGGTACTCAGGGAGCAAGTGTTACCCCTCACCTACACAAGCTGCTTGCTGTCTACACAGCAGCAGGTCGTTAACACTGGGCAAAATTTAAAAAGTACCTCAGGTACCAGAGATATGGCACCTAGAACCTGGAATGAGAGAATAATCAGGTATTTACACACGCACGCACACGTGTGTGTCAGGGGTGAGCAGAGCGCTGGTGGAGCGTGGAGGAAACGCGTGAGGGGGAAAAAGAGGTTGTGACAAGCCTCTGCTGCTAACCTGGACGCTTCCTCCCGCTTCTCTTCTGCCCGAGACGCTCGTTTTGGTTTTTCTTCTTCGTCCTGAAACAAACATGAAGGTCATATTAGCAGAGCAAAATGTGAATTACCCATATCACCTTGACACCGCATCCACACCTTCACATACATAACATGAAGAGACATCTGTCTCTTAGATTTACAGGGTGCGTGTGCACACCCATGGCAAGTTGTCTATAAAATAAATAAATGAATTAAATCTCCTCTGTGTTTTCCTCAGATCACACTGCAAGTGTGAGAAGTTGAGTTGAACTCATTTACGCCCAGAAAGACACGGTCAGTCTGGCGTATCAGTATTAGCATGGCAAAATCATCACAGGAAACACATCAGAGGCAAACACAACCGACAAAACCAGACCAGCCAATCACGCACCTTCTCTCGTGCGGATTTGCCTTGTGGGGAGGAGCCAGAGGAACTCGAAGAGGAGGATTCTGATTCGGAGTCAGAGGATGAAGACTGGCTGGAGGGGGACGAGTGCGGTTCAGGCGACTTCCCCCTCCGTCTGGCCTTCACCGCTTCCCCGTCTTCTGGTGGCGGAGATGGAGGAAGAACGGAGGGGGTCCTTTTAGCATCTTCCACCGATTTAGCTGGCTGTGGAGATGCCGGTTTCTCCGTTTCTTTCTGAGGCCTCGTTTCTTCATCGCCCTTCTTGCTCTCGGCTGTCGATTCAGGCACTGCAGCGGGCACCTCAGTCTCCATGGAGACGTCCACGTCTGCACGGCGAGGTCCTGAGACGAGGGGCGACGCCTGTTCAGGTTTGGAAGGGGACATGAGGCATTCAGGTGGGGGAACTTCAGAGAAGATACGTGGTCGCTTAGCAACAGCGGGCGGGGAGGTGGTGGGTGATGCACGGCGGGCAGAGGCAGATGGGGGTGAAGCCTCACGTCCACGTTTCCCCGACAACACCGGAGAACCACGGCTCTGTTTCACAGGCCCCTCCTCTTTCTCCTCCTCTTTCTCTTCTCCACGTTGCTGGGGTCCTCCTTCGTTCTCCTGTGCAGCTTCGCCGGTCGCTGGAGGACATGGAGGTCCTGGAGGTCCGGTCTCCGCTGTGGGGATCACAGCGGCCAACGGCTCCTCCCGTTTAGACTCCTCGGGCCCCTTCTGACGGGCAGCCGTGTCCGTGTCGCCAGTGTCGTTGGTCACTCCCCCGGGGAACACGAGCACCCCTGGGACGGAGGTCGCCGGCCCGTCTTCCTGCCCCCCCACCTCCATCGCTGTGTCTCCCTCCTCGTCGTCCTCCTTCTTCTTCTGCCCGGCGCCGAACGCCCCCTCCGACTCCATCTTGCGCACCAGCAGGCTGAGAGGGCCGGGCCTGCGCTGGGACGGAGGCTCTGGGCTGCTGGAGCTGGAGCTGGAGCTGGACTCCTGCCTCTGGAAGGACAGGGGGGAGGAGACGCCGGCCAGCCCGGGGGCGGCACCTTCTCCCGGGGCTGCGGGCTCGTCCTGGTCCGGGGGGCTCTGCTTGGGGGTGTCGGGCAGGGGGAAGGAGAGCTCGGGGGGCGGGGAGGGTGGAGGCGTGGGCTGGCGGAGCTGCAGGGGGGGCTGGTGGGCGGCCTGGGGCTGGGGCGGGATGTGCTGGGGCGGTTGGAGCTTGCGGCGTGATCGCTGTGCCACCGGAGGCGGGTGAGCGGGCGGAGGGCGGACGTTCTTCCTCCCGCGAGAAGAGGGACCCCACTCGTCGTCTTCGTCGCTGTCGTCGTCCTCGTCTTCGTCGTCCTCGTCGCTGTCGTCCTGAGCGCGGGCGGATCGGCTGAACTGGGGCGTCGAGTGGGCGGGGCCTGCTTCGACGGGGGCGGTACCTTCTCGTTCTTGGGTGCGGGCCGCGATTGGCGGCAGGCCCTGTCTTTCCGGCTGGCCGACCACACGCACAGAGAGAGATGCCACCGCACGGGGGGGTGAGGGGGTGGCAACCTCCCCCTGTGAGAATGATGGGCGCCAGATCCTCCCAATGGACACGTCGGGGGTTTCTTGGGCTAACGGAGCCGAGGCCACATCCAGCCTCCGAGCTGCTTGAGCTACAGGGTCCCTGGGCAACCCTTCACCCCGGTCACCCTCCTCATCCTCTTCTGCTCGAGATAGAGCGGGATGAGATGGTACAATGTGATGCTGGAAAAAAGACAAATTTTATATGTGAAACACATCAAAAGGTATAATGGGGGAGGGGCAATTTGAATTCATGTGAATTTATTATATTTTCTTGAGTATTAACAGTTGTAACAGTAATTTTGTATGCATTATCAGTATTATTGTGTAAAATAAGAAAATTTGTTAGGAATTATAATCTGATGCACTTGATTACTAAGCAGAGGTGAGTAGTGATGTTGTAATGCCTAACTTTACTCTGTGCTTACTTAATTATCTGTGCTTCAGATAAAAGGACACAGAGCAGGGTTTAGTGTCTACTGCAGTTACCAACCTTTAAATGCAATTAATGATTTTGGTTTGTTCTGCTACAACCAATAAGGCAAACGAAGATTTATCACAATAAAAGTACTTACCTGTACTAAACATATATGAGGGACCCTGGCCCCCTGGGCGCACACATGAGGGACCCTGGCCCCCTGGGCGCACACGTGAGGGACCCTGGCCCCCTGGGCGCACACGTGAGGGACCCTGGCCCCCTGGGCGCACACGTGAGGGACCCTGGCCCCCTGGGCGCACACGTGAGGGACCCTGGCCCCCTGGGCGCACACATGAGGGACCCTGGCCCCCTGGGCGCACACATGAGGGACCCTGGCCCCCTGGGCGCACACTGTCCCCGTCACTGCAGGTGTGTTTGGAAAACTTGTTTGCTAACCTTGTCAGGCAGATAGGACGTGCCATCATGGGCTGTAGGGTGGTCATCCTCCTCGGGGCCTGCAGGGCTGTTTGTGTCTAAAGCCGTAGTAAGGCAGTGTCAGACACACACACACACACACACACACACACAGGTTAAGATTAGAGACACCACAACACTAACACATTTGTTTAATTTGTGTGATGTGTACAAATGTATACATCCTTGCAAATTACAGAATAAATCAATAGGAACCAAATGAAATGACCAGAATTGTTTTTACCAGCACACAAACGGCAGCATATTCAAAATATCAAAAAGTTCAAACAGAGACTCAGTGTTTCCTCAGATCACACTGCCAGTGTGAGAAGTCGAGTTGAACTCACTTACGCCCAGAACGACATGGTCAGTCTGGCGTATCAGTATTAGCATGGCAAAATCATCACAGGAAACACAGCAAACACCTCCGACGATCAAAGACCGCCAGCATGGCTTAGCCAGAGACATTTTGACCGTGTGGACCAGCCAGATTTACACCCCTGTGCAACAAGCCAAAACCGATCCACAGACACAAAGCAAGCATATGTGCGCTTTGTCAGAGGGGAGGGGGGGTTATCTAAGAATTGATTCTCTGGTCAAACAGAAGCGAGCCCCATGCTCTGCTCAGTCTTTGTTGTAGTGCCCTGCTGAAGGAGGAGTGATCTCCAGCGTGGGTGTGAGCGCCTCACCGTCCGCTGCCTCTCGCGCCTCCCTCTCCTTCCTCTGGCGTAGCAGCTCCTGCTGTTTGGCCAGGTACTGTTTGATGAAGCTGTTCTGACTCATCTCCTCCCCTATCTGAGGCACACGCAAAAAACGACAACAAACAAAAGTTCATACTTCAGCGCCGAGGACGAGTCCCAAATCTCCTCCATCCCACTTCCTGTAAGCCTCGAGCTGCATTCATTAACATTTGGAGCAATTTTGCAGATGGTAAGAAAGCAGTGTGGACAGGAAGAAGCCAGTCTTAGATTAGCACATCTATTCACTGGATCTGGGACAGCAGGCGTTTTACCTACAGGAGGAGAGTGTTCCAGACTTCCTGTACGGGCCACTTAAAGTATACTTCAGTTAATAAGTTCAGTTCGTTTCAGTTCGTCTTGGACGCATGATGACTGTCTCATGGAAAAGACAGACATGACTGATGTTCATTTTGATGAGGTTTTCCTTTTTAAACTCGGGGTCAGTTTTCCAGCCAAAGATTAGTCCTAAACCTAGACAGTCTAACAAGGACTTTCAATGGTATATATGTGGCTCATTGCCCTGGAAACCGATCCTAACATACTTCAACAACAAATCCATTTACCTAAATGAACAGCCACAGCATCTGTGCAGCTGTGGAACAGTGAATTAGACATTTACACAGTGCAAATACATAGGAGGAATGTTTGGGTCAAGCACTCTAACGTGCACCATATCCACATCACCTGGAACGCCACACAGCAAATAAGATCCAAACATTCTTTACTCTTGCAATAATCAGCACTTGCAAGCAAATCACACCAAAATGCTTGATAAGGTTGAGAAAAACAGGGACCTGGATGCAATCACAGCAGCTTCACTGACCTGTGAGTTGGGCTGTAGACTGTCGTGAGGGGTGGAGGTTCTCTGGAGGTTCTCCAACATGAGAGCCTGAGGAACAAGGCAGTAAACACAGACATCTGAGCAGAAAATAAAACAAGGCGTTACAGTATGCATCAAGATGTAAATTAACCAGATGAAGGAAGACTCGTTTATGTGTTTTCCTCAGATCACACTGCGAGTGTGAGAAGTTGAGTTGAACTCATTTACGCCCAGAAAGACACGGTCAGTCTGGCGCATCGGTATTAGCATGGCAAAATCATCACAGGAAACACATATTACACGAGAACCAAGATTAAAAACAGATTTCAAGGCGCATCAAACACACACAAACCTTCGCATGAACAGTGTACAGCAAACACCCTCTGAACTATCAACAAAAATGATGTCCGATGCGCTCTGCTGCATTCTTGATAATGACATGTCTTCAATGATAAAAAATTGAAGTTCTGGTCAAGCAATACAGATAATGGTGGATCTAGTGTAAAGAGCCGGTGCATTATAAGCGCGCGGACACTAACGCCGCGTTTATAGGCTCGCGGTGGGAGTGACGACGCGTCTTTATTCATCACGTTTCCACGTGATGTCAGACGGTTGGTGCGAAGTGCACAGTTCACCAGTCGTTGTCAAGATGCGTCGGCGATTGCGGGGACAATAGCTTTCTGTTTTTTCACTGTGAATGCTATTTTAAATTCAAAAAGAGATGCAAATAGGTACCTGAATAGAAACGGGCTACGCACCTTTAATATGTATATTTTTATATGTTCTAAAAAATTTGTTTTAAGGCAAATGGATTCAAGTACTTCTAAAAACTGGTTCACTTTTTGCGTGTAAACTGATTTCAATTTTAAAAAGACAGTGCACTGTAGTTTACACGACTACCCTATGGGGTGCAAACCGGATTATACATACTTAAGTCCACCGCGTGCATCTCAATTTAATTAGCCATGTTTTTTTTACAACCACTACTCAACTGGGCATCTAAAACTTGCAATTGATCACTTTCACCCAGTTGATCGGTGTTTTAGCACACCACACGTCAGCCACTCGTCCATCACGGCGGAGTGACCGGAGTGACGGGCGCGCCCCCGTCCACCCTGCGCGCCCCCCACACGCGCGCCCCCCCACTACAAACATACAGGGCGCGAGCACGAAGTCAACTCACAAACCTCAGGATCACACGACCCGACCGACTCCCCTTTCCGCGACCAAAAAAATAATAAATAAAAAAAGCGAAGGCTTTGCAAAGAAATTAAAATATAATTCCAAGTCTTACGGGGAAGCGGGTAACTACCAAGTAAGGCGGCTGTGCAGTTGGCGGTTTAAAGTGTGCACACGAACTAAACGAGCATTCCCGCTTCCGAGGCACCAGTACTTGGCCTGCCACTCAGGTCTCGTCTCCGAGTGAACTTGATAGTAGCCCGCGATTCCAGCCGAACGGCTCGATCAAACTCACCCCCTTGAGTCGCTTGATGAGCGCATTTTTCTGACCGCTTTTGGCCAGGCCTCGCTGTTCCAGGGCAGTCTTTAAATCCGCCACACGGAGCGAGTGAAGCGGTTTCCCATCTAGCGTAACATCTTCGAGCTCCGCCATTTTGCTTCCCCCTCTGCTCGATCGCTCAAACTTCGGGCTGTCGCCGCAACGCTCGCGACGCGCATACGTCACGTTTCGGAAATCTCCGGAAAAAAACACGAAGTTGTGCACGACGTCCACGGCCTCGTGCGGGCCTGCGTGTTGCGTTGTTCAAAAATAAAAAAAATAAATTAAAACGCAAATTGCTGCATAGTGGCGAAACACAAGTTTAGGATTAGGGTGTGATACTTTAGTTCCAATGCAAATTAGATATTTCTGATGGATTAGAAAGGCGTAAAAAGTCAAGTGCGAATGTAGTTTACATGCAAAAGCCTTTGTAATACAAATGAGTTCTAGGCCTTTTTCTCTACTCAAATTAGGCAACGAGCGGTTGAAGTTTTTGCAAAGTTGTGCGGAAATTCCCTGAATTACAAATGACACTTTAGGGGAAGATCGTCAATGTAGCCTACATGACAAAGGCAGTAGCCTATAGCCTATGTGAGCAGCGTGGAAGGAGCCAACATTTTATAGTATTCACGTCGACACAGTCAAAGCGATCAATACAAAGACGCATTCTCAACAGCTGTATTTCAAACAAAACATGTATTTGAAAGAAACTGGCATCACGTCAAGCACTACAGAAGGCCCGGCTACGTTAGTCAACGACGTGATCCTTACACACAATTTGTCAAGACTGTAAAAATATAAACTAAAAGGCACAATAAAAGGGGCAGGTTCTCAACACACGGAACATCCACCATGCTTCACTGTTGCCGGTGGACATCAAAATTAATTATTGCACCACTTTCTAGCCCTCCTGTTAGTCAGATATGTAGAATCGTGACCCATCACTGACATATTTCTACTCCCCACTTCCTACGTTTTCGTGCATAGTCGAGTTGATTGGCTTTGTTTCCATGTAAATGGTATGGCCTTTTGGCTGCAGATAACGGCCATTTCTGGCCAAACAGTAAGTGGGTGTATCTGGGTTCCTCTGGTTTCTGTGGATTTGAGCTGATGGTCATGCTGGCCATCTGATTTCAGAGAGAACAAAGCCTGATGTGCCTTTCATCTGCTCCACTAAATTTACATCTCCAATCACAGCGTCTAAGGCCCTCAACACAGACAAATTCTTTGGCCACCTTCAAAAGAGCTTGTAGGCCTACAGCCCATCTTGAAACCCCAGACTGCTTTGAAATCTCTGCCTGGGCGATACCTTGCTGATGATACGATGTCGTACTGAAGCGGGTACTTTGTACTACCTTGTGACTTGTTGCTATGGTCTTCCCATGGTGTATTTAAGCTGTGAAATGATCTCATCTTTGTAGCAGTATGGCTGTCCCTCATCCCATTTTATGTCTCCCAAATAGCAATGTTTGCCCATGCTTCAACGTACATAGGAAAATTATGATCATTATCACCTGTTTGGTATAACCTGTTAATTATACACTTGACAACAATCCTGCCAAATACCGTTCTCAGATTCCTCCTAACAAAAATGTTGGCCTGCACTGTAATGTTGATATGGTCCACTGGGTGGCGTTGTGGGTTTAAATAAAATAAAATGAAACACAGCTGCAATTCTAAGCACATTTGTGTATTCAGTATTATAGCACGTGTATTGCTTTGGCCTAACCATGTCTGCATACAGATAACAGTAATAGGACAGTGAGAACATTACATTTAATCAGTTAATCTTCAGAAATTAATGGACCCAGTGTATTTCAGATTGGTGACTCTAACCAGTCCTAACTTTGCAACAAAATGTATGCGAATTAAAGAGTTGTCAGCTTCAGAGTCAGATCCAAAGTCACTGAGACAATGTCTAAGATTTAAACCAATGTGATAAAAAAAAAGCCACACACTGTTTCATTGTAAACATTGATCTGATGTATCGGGGCAGGACAACAATGCTGAGATCATTCATTGACATTTTCTGTGGACACATCTGTAACCATTAGCCATTAAATGATTTGAGGCCAAGAAGCCATTACTATAGTGGCCAAGAAGTGCCAAAAAGATACCGATTCCCCACCTGTTCTGTGTGACGCAGCCTGAAGACAACACATGCACCAGGTACAACAGGTGATAAAGGTGTGCCCACCTGACCAATCAGCCAGCTCCTTGGCTCTTGCATATTTATTAATTGTAATAAAACAAAAACAAAAAAGAATGTCTGTAAAAGTGTAACCAACATAAACTGGAATGAAAATGTAGCTTATGGTGCATGTTAGTAACACACTCTGAATGTAGCTTGGCATTTAGACAGAAACGGAGTTGTGCTAAATGGGGATTTTATCAGCATTCTTTAAGGCTGCATTATGTACAACGTAGCAACAGTATGCAAGTATGCGGAGAATGAATGGGTCTGTTGTTCATTCTGTATCACTCTAACCAATGATAAACCATGATAATCGCAAGTGTAAATTACTTTTTCACAAGCTGCTCTTACCGCCGGTCTCATAGGAGTCAAAACCCTCTTTGTGTCCTCCGGAAATGCCCCCCCCCCTTCCTGTGAAGCTTCCTACTGTTCTGTTTCTGATCCATCTCAGTCCAAATCACAAAGGCGTCGTACTGCAGAGACGTTGGCGATGATGCAGAGGCCCAAAGGCCAGTGGGCCATCATGCTCCTGCAGCCGGATGTTCCTGATGCTTTATTGAGATTGTCCGCTCATCTGCTGCGGCTGTGGTCCAGGACAACGTGTAATTTGTCCTGCTGCTGTCTGCTGACAGTAGGACAGAAGTGTGGTCATATGAGAACAAAACACATGTTTCTCCTGTCGAGCAGTGCAGTGGGTTCTTGGGTTGTTTTTTCCCCCAACGCGCCAAACGGTCGTTTTCTTTCGAGCGGTTCTTGGTCAAGGACATAGGAGGTGGAAAACATTCATAGGTGTGATATCCTCTCACACTTTGCGTCATGTACACAACAACTTTTCTCTTTTAGGGCTCCTAAAGCTGTCTTATCAGTGTATACCTGTGAAACAGCTTTATCACACTTACCCTTTTAAGTGGTTTAATGTTTTTCCACCTGCATTTGGCCAAAACATTCTTTAAATCCAGTTTTCAGTCCAACATTGAGAGTACACTTAGTGTAATGTACTTATGTTCAGCCATTTTGCTGCATGTTGCTGCTGGACCCACTTTGTGGCAAATAGGTAGCAAGATCAGTGTTGTCTTACAAATACATCGCTAGAAATATGGGAATACTTAATCCAGTTAGTTAAACTTCAGAGATATCACCAAGTCAAACTTCCAGAATATCAATCTGTCCATTTAAGAAGCATAATCAATTACAATCTATCAATTTAAACGGAATCAATTTCATCCGCTTTGGTGCCAATGAATGTGACAATAGCAACAGCAAGACACCCCCCCCCAAGTTCTCAACAAAGTACAGTTTCTAACAGTGAAGATTTTCAACTTGAATCTTTCCTTCATTGAGCTCTGATGTGTGATTTAAGAGGTCCCTTGATTTCTTGAGCTGTATATATCTGCATATAATTAGATTGACTTGACCAGTGATTCACTTTTACTGATGACAACAGTCTGGCTCTGCAAATCCACTTATTGTGCAGGTAAATTAATGATATTACAGTCATCGTATTAACAGACTGAATGCCAGGAAATGTAAAAACATTTGTAGCTAGCTATGTAAATAACAGTGTAAGGCAAAATGCCTTATAGATAAGGTCATTGGAGAATACTTAAAAGTCAGTTTCAATGAACTGATAGGAAAATGTACTTTCATATTATGCGGACCATTAAAACTGTGTTATAGTATAAGGTGGTTTTGATATAGCGTAACGTGGATGTGATATAGTGTAAAGTGGATGTGATATAGCGTAAAGTGGATGTGATATAGCGTAAAGTGGATGCGATAATCTTTTCAACTATTAGGAAAAATCAAATCAGCCCATGAAAAAAGATAATGGTGAATGGTGACCTGTCACTGTACAAATATTCAGCAAGCGGTGAAAGAAACATCATGCCTATTATAAACTATTTTGCTGAAGTAAACACATACTGGATGCATTAAAAAATGGACCTATCTATCTTCTAAGATTGCACAATTTAAACAAGGGTCACAGGATATTTTCGAATTGGCCCAAAACCACAAACATATATAAAAAGTTCAATCAATTCATTCACAGTTTAAAGAAAAGCACTTAGTATAACTTTAGTTGATTCTAACCTTATAAAACAGCCTATATTTTCCTGTGATTAACAAAAACATAAAATAATACAACTTACTTTATAATCAAAATTGCAATACATCAAACTGTCAAAAGTACAGACTTGGTAGGCCTAACAAGGATCGGACAGATGACTGCAGTCCATGTCGAGCAGACACACGCCAGTCTGAGGAAGCGTCGGCCATCTTTCTGTGTTGCCTAAAACACATAATCTGTGACCAAAGTGCTGCAGCATTACGAATGTGCAGCATTACAGACTGAGGACCCTGAATTACAGGCGCATGCTGGGTCTATGAAACCAGCAACTGAGCAGGTCATTTAAAACGCTTAGCATTCACACACCTTGTCCTGGAGAAAAACAAAGCAAGCAGAGAAGAAAAAAGCAATACTCTGATAACCAACGTATTATAATAAAATGTGTATTTTGAAGAAATTGGCATTGACAAATAGAAGAAGGCCAAGCTACACATTAGGGCTCGTGACGTTCCCCTTGGAGCTGCCAAAAAGCCAGTAAGGTGTAAAATAACAGCGACTGAGAGTCAGATACATTCAGGTACAAAAAGGAAGCAAATTCACACATACTTAAACAGTCTGAAATCTTATTGACATTTTCCAGTTTGTATTGTTAATGCAAGCGTGCGTGTGTGCATGCGCGCACAAACTGGTTTCATCTGCCCCGAACTTCAGAAGCACTTTGCTTGAACAGCTGATGTGTGTCTGAAATTCTGAAATGTCCTGTTGTGTCTCTTGTGTACTACACTCTGATTTTTACACCGACCTTAAACGCAGTGCACTGCAATTATTCCCTGGAATCTTTTATATATCTTTTTAAGCCCTTGCATAAATTTGATACAATTATTTAAAAAAGCAAAACAAATAAATATGAACACAATGAAGGCCATAAGATCACAGCATTGCAATGTTTTTCTTTTTTCATAGTATTTAAGCTTTTCAGGTTGGTAAAGACTTAAAATGGACATTATTCAGGAGAGAATGATGCAGACAGATTATTATAAACATATAAAAAGGAGAGATAAGAAAACCAGCGATTTAACGCTTTTGGGCTCAGAATCGTCCCAACCGAAATGTTGGTTGTTAATACTGATGTGGTCCACTGGGTGGCGCAGTGAGACAGTCCACACTGATGTGACTTGGCTCCAGCTTTATACACTTTTGTGTATTCTGCACTACAGGTGTGTTATCTATGTAAACATGAGCAGAAGTGATCCTTTACCCCAAGCATGCCAGCTGACGTATAATGTTCAGAGTTGTGTGTGTTTTTGCAGTTATTTAATATCAGACAGTTGACTGTATAATCTATTTCCATTTGTCTTGAGCTAAATAGGAAATCACAATGGGTGGAATAAATTCTGGGCAGGACTTCCCCTTTCATAACCTCTATCCACTTCTGTCAGTACGTTTGGAGGTAAGATTAGTAGCAAAGTTAGATCAACACGAAGAAAAAGTGAACGAGTGAAAGAAAAAAAGACAACGAGGTTAAATTGAGAAATGCAAAACGATGAATTAAGCCTTCCTGGCATTCTGTGACTCACTTCTAGATATACTCCAAGGCTAAGAGCAGTGTAACCACCAGGGCACAACTAGACAGATGAAATCTATAACAGCAGGTTCATGTCTAGACCTGCGGATGAAAGGAGATACAAAGCCCTTAAACCAGCAACGGTTAAGTAGCACACACGCTTGTGTAGAATTCAAAGCTGTCATGAATATGTTTTTGTACACACCCATATATATTTTTTTTATATTAACTGGTTGATATTATTGGGTATATCTGCTGTGTTGTATTAAGGAACTATACACATAAAAGATTTGGGTTGATACTTCCAGTATATTTGTTCTCTTTTTGAACATTATGGTTTGACTAACGTTGTGTTTTATGTTAATATGGCGAATGGCTGCTTCCCTGAAGTGCCTTCACGTTCTGGCATGCTTTTGTCTTTAGATGCAGAACTGGCACCTGGGGGATGAAATTAGTATAAATGGGGGGGGTGAGAAGAAAACCGCGGGTGAAGGAGAAGTGGACATGGAGAGAGGGCATGAGAGACAGGCAGGAGAGAAAGGTAGGAGGGAAAGGGAGGAGACCTGTCCGACAGGTTTCTGTCCCTGTCATGGGAAAGGACACAAAAAAATGTCTCTCTTATGACTGGGACACTCTGCCTTTTTAAATTGAAGAATGAGTCTCTTCTTGCCTGTCCATAAATAAACGTATTCCTGTCAGTTGTGGATAAGGTTGTGCTGTCTGGATAAATGTGATTTATACAAGGAAGGCAGCAGCCTAAATTGTTCCATGTGACAATTTGGACGACGTCTATAACACTGAAGCCATGTTAAATAAAAATAAAAAAACCATTTCCACTGTAGCGTGGAATCAGACCTGACACAACCATTGATTATCAGACTGGCATGAATTATCACCATTTCCCAACCAAAATTGAACAAGCACTAAATAAAGCCAATATAAATGCATATTACACATCCTCAGACCCAAACAAATCAATAAGTTATTAAGTCACGCAAAAATGTCCAAAAACAGATAAAGTCAAATATGAACCCAATCTTGCATATTCTCACATACGCACACACACAAACAACCCACACACTAACTACCCTGAGGCACAGACCAACCAATCACCGTGGTACAGACACAATCAGTGATACAATCAGGATACCTCTTTGAAAACAACCAATAAAGAAATGTATTTATAATACACTCACAAATAAGGCATTCTGTCAAGAAACTCTTAAAAAAAAACAGAAACAAAGAAAAGAGACATCAAGAAATTTCTGCTAGTCGCTGAAGGAGCCCAGAGAAGCCAGCCGCTTGCTGTGATAGGTCAGCTACTCTGTCCACCATTTCCTGTGTAGCTGGCACTGATGGGTAATTCTGAGCAGCCCCTTTGGTTGCCACAACGACGGCTTTAAGCGCCTGACAGAGATGTCCGCTGGAGGTGGTGACCTGAAGAGACAGACAGGTGGAGGTAGTGACGATGCCTGTGTGAGGTGCGAGTGTTTCTGCTCACAACGTTGTTTTTTTATTCTTACAGAGCTATACGCACCCAAACACACAACATCAACTGTTCAAATGCTCCGAGCTTGAGCTTTTTGTCATTAAACAAATATGTGTGTCTGCTTATAACAATGGCTGCAATTGTTGACAATTGTTGATCTTAAACAAACTGCAAACTTTAGACAAGCAAGACTTCAATAACAGTCCATTCATTATCTATATGAGTGTTGCTACACTGGATATCTGGCATCAAGATAAGTGACCAAACAGCAGCGCAGAACGGCCTACCTTCGCCCTGAGGTCAGAAGAACTGAGGAGGCGAGCGAGGGTGTCGCCAATGAACACCAGCTTGTGTGCGGTCACGATGAGACTCTTCCCCCTGGAAACAAAAATCCGCGGCGGCTGGTTCCCCTGAACGCTGGTGAACAGCGAGTCGATGGCGTCAGCCAGGCAGGAGAGATGCGAGAGGCTTTGGGACGAGTAAAAGGAGAGAAGCTCGGAGTCCTCCAGAGACAGGGACATGGGCAGAGGAGGAGAGGGACTCGTCTGCAGAACAAACAAGGAGCGAAACGACAGTTGGTTTTTTTATTGGCAAGGAACAAGGAAGGGATTAAATGTTTCAATGTGCTTCTAACCCTAAACAAAAGAGGGGGGTCAAAAGCACAAAGTACTACCTTGTGGATAAACTACAAGCAGGTTGTGCAAACACACAACATTCAGCTGGTGTGTGTGTGTATGTGTGTGCGTGTGTGTGTGTGTGTGTGTGTGTGTGTGTGTGTGTGTGTGTATGTGTGTGTGTGTGTGTGTGTGTGTGTGTGTATGTATGTGTGTGTGTGTGTGTGTGTGTGTGTGTGTGTGTGTGTGTGTGTGTGTGTGTGTGTGTGTGTGTGTGTGTGTGTACTGATGCTCACTCTTGCGTCATTGGTGGAGATAACCTGTGACGTGCCATTCTCTGTGAGTGAGTCAGGACACAGCTCAGGTTTTCCCTGGATTACGACACAGAATCAGAACTCAAGACCACACAGCAGCAAAACGCAGAAGCAGAAAACCGACACACAATTAAGGAAAATTAACGAGTTCGTTATGGCTACGCAATACACAGAGATGAACCAAATGGATTCTGTGGGTCAGACAGAGGTGTGGAGTGTTAGGACTACTAAGGGTGTAAGAAGGAGGAAAGACGCATCAGTAACGTCACGTCTCTGACCTGCAGCTTGACGTATCCTACGCTGTCCCCTGCAGGGTACGAGGGCGGAGTCGCAGGGGTCAGCCCGATGCCCGCGTACTCGTTCCCGTGCTCCTCGTCCTCGGCCACCTGTGCAGCGGAGGGCAGAGAGGCTGGCGCCGGGGGCAACGGGAAGGCCACGGGCGGGGGAGGGGGCAGGGGCCGCTCCTGGATCCAACTGCCCTTGCGCGACCCCATCCCTCCCGCCATGGGTTTGACTTCGGCCACCGGCAGGGCAGGAAGGGGCCTCCGCGACAGAGACTCCTGGGAGGGGAGGCGGGGCCTGCTCTGACTCTGCAGGAGGGAGGCGGAGTCCTCCAGAGCTCGGCGGACCATAGAGAGCAGGCTGTCGGCCGGAGGGGCGGAGCCACAAACCGAGAGGGCGGGGAGAAGGTCCGCAAGCCTAGACCAGATCTGCTGAAGTGGGGGCGCGACATCGCCAACCTGATTCGCCTTCCAGACAGACACTATCTCAGCCAGCAATGTGGCCAGGTCCCTGGAAGGGGTAGTGGCGACTGAAGCAGCACTCAGTGCTGATTGGATGAGGGCTGAGAGGGAACTTTTCCATTGGACGTCACCAGAGCCAGTGCTGGACACAGATAGGCGGCGGGTGGGGACATCCAGGGTGATTGCGGGCATGTCGTAGATGCCACCATCAACTTCTGAGACGTCCTCGGACACTGATTCAGACTTTCCAGGACTAGGGACGAAGTAAACCTCAGGATTTCCTCCTGCTTCCCCCACGGATCCAGCTATCTCGCCAGGTTCCAAGGGAAGACCGGGAAGACTGGGAATGCTGTAGACATCTTCTTCTACTTCTCCACTCACCACAAGGGGTGCTGGGACATTGTATGTTTCCTGCTGGAAGTCTGAGGCTGGATTTAATGCGTTCGTGGGAACATCATAAATCTATGTGAAGGAAAACAGGGAAGAGAGAGAAAGTGTTATTCACACGCGTGGATAATTGTTCTTTAACAAACCCCTGTGGCTCTCGGCTGCTGTCCGGTTAGACAAAGACCTCGTTTTAAGAGCCATTTTGTTAGAGTTGAACGTGTTCTCTGTTTTTAACAGTGGTGGCCTGTGCATACAGACTGGTCTGTGTTCAATTTCTTCGCCATTGTGAGCCCTTGACACAAGAGTGCATATAGTGCTTCGGCCCCTATTCACAGTCCTATACGTGCGTGCACTGTGATGACGCCTGCTTTCAGTGCCCTTGTCAAGAGTGCTTGTGGCCAGTCTAAAATGAGAGCGCGGGGAAAGAGAACCCTTTCCACTGTCTTATTAAAGAAAAAAGAGGCCACTCTGTGGATTAGGAGTCGTGTGTTATTAAACGTCTACAGCCTGTAATCATGTGTTTAAACTTCTGGGGTTGACGGGTAAGGAGGGGTGACCTCAAAGACGTATCTGAGGTAAATGTAATGATTAATAGAGGGAAAGAAGAAGAGCATGTATGGGTGGAGAAGCAGTGAGAGAGAGAGAGAGAGAGAGAGAGAGAGAGAGAGAGAGAGAGAGAGAGAGGGGGAGAGAGAGAGAGGGGGAGAGACAGAGAGGGAGAGACAGAGGGAGAGAGGGAGAGAGAGAGAGAGAGAGGGGGGGGGGGGGAGAGGGGGGAGAGACACAGAGAGAGAGACAGAGGGAGAGAGGGAGTGTCAGGCCACACAGTCCTCCAGAGATAGACGGGTGTGACCAGCTGAACGAGAGAAGGGTGACAGGCAGATGGGATTAGCTCACAGCAGTGAAAAACAGGTGTGGCCCTTAAAAGAAGGAATGAGAAACAGAAAGAGAGAGAGAGGGAAGGAAAGAGAGCGGGGGAGAGAGATTTTAAGGAACCGTCAGCAAATGGTGCGATGACTGCAAAAGATAAGGAGGGATGGAATGAACAAGGGATGAGGAAAGCTGGTAAACTTAGAAGGGGTCAGATGGAGTGTGTCATGTTGATGAATGTCTACCTCTGACTGCTCGTCAGTGTGTAAGGGGACAGCACGTGGGGTGTTATAGATACTCTCGTCCTCCTCAACAGATGCCACAGGATCTGGGTGCTGCCATCTGTTGGTAGGGGGAGTATCATACACCTGAAAGAGATATATTTCAAATCAGTTTCTTTTTTAGGTGTTGCCATCACACTGAAGTAAACAGAGATCTAAGCAGATTATGTGTCGAGAGTTCACTCTCGTAGCATATGAGGAAATAAAGCAATGCCAGACTGGAAGTGGCATTCACTAAACTCCATTACTACGTGGAACTTATTTAGGTTGCTTATTTGTATAAGGCCTATCTGCAAACCATGTGCACACAAACATAGATTGTTGTTCAGTGGGAAGATCTGGCTTTTTCTCACTGGCCTTCATCACACCGCCATCTTATTCAGAGATATTAACTGTTTCTGTATTCTTCTTTTTAATTTAATTGAATCATTCAGCTTACAATTCAATCATGGTAGTGTAAACATAACATGATGTATTACTGGTATAGTGATTCTGTATTCCCCAACAACCCCCCCCCCCCCCCCCCCCCCCACTAAAACTGGCCCTACCCAAAAAGTATAAAGCAGACCATCTACATCATTTGTTCTTACCTGATCATCTAAGTTTCCATTCTCTGCACATTCCTTTTCAGTAACACTCATCGCCATCTCTGCCTCCTTACTCCTCTCTTCCCTCTCTTCCCTCTCTTCCCCCTCTTTACTTGTCTGTCGTTGATGCTCCTGCACTCGCTTGGCCTGTGGGGATACAGGGTTTTCCTGAAGAGCGGGTTTCATGCCCGGCGACGTTGTCATGGGTGGGGTTAAATCCTTCTGGGTCACACTTCTAACTGGGGGCGCGGGTGGTGGGGGCTTACGGGCAAAGTTCGGTGACCCCGGCACCCCAGGCTTCCTCGCCCGCACAAGAAGAGGGGAACCCCTCGCTGCGGCCTGGGAGATCTTCTCCCGCCCCATGGGAGGGGTGGCACAAGGACCCTGGGGTCTAGGACACACCCTGGTAGTGACAGGTGCCTGTTTTAGACTTTGTGCTGGGGTGGGCTGTACCACTGCAGGTCCAGAGGGTAGTTTGCGCTCCGTTTGAGGAGTCCTGCCTGGTCCCGATGCGGTCTGGAAAATCCCCATGCTTTCCGGTCCCGTTTTGGCTTGGCTGACGGCGGCCGTGTCCTGAAGCCGAGCAACAGTCACTGGAGCACACTGTCCCGCACCTGGGGCACCGCTCACTGGGCTCTGATATACGTCCTCACCTGGTAATGCCGCCGCAGCTGGCCGAGGAACCAGGTAGCAGACGTCTGGGTGTCCCGAGACGCCCGTTTCTCTCGGGCTGAGATACGCAGCCTCTCCAGCTGCCTCCCCTACCGGTCTAACCATCGTACTGGGAGACAGGTACACTGATTCTGAGACTAAAGCACCCTGAGATCTGAACCGTGCTGCTAGAGGCACAGGAGAGGCAGGGGTCTGGTAGGCCGAGCCCGCTTCTCCTCCACGGCCTCTGAGAGAGGGTGACCTCGGGCGCCCCTCTGACCCCACCTCCGGCCAATCGGGTCGCAGTCTGGGGCCCGAGCTGGAGTGGGAGCGTGGGCGCCTGGCCTCAGCCTGCCGGAGCTCCCCCTGCCTGCCCGGGGCTGCTGGCCCAGGGCTCTGGTACACTCCATCCCCCAAACTCGGGGGAGACAGATACACCCCATCCGAGTCTTCCACACACAGCCCGTTGGTGCGTGTCTGGTGCCCAGGCGAAAGATAAACCGAATCCACGCTCGGAGCCCGGCGGGTCTCAGGGCCCAGGACGGGGGCCGGCGCGGTCTGCAGGAGGCGTAGGCGGTTGGCAGGGGCGATACCCTGGCGCCCGTGAAGAGAGCAGAGCCACCATCCAGGTCCACCTTCCTGCTCCTGCTCCAGAACCATCAGGATGTCGCCCTTACGGAAGGCCAGTTCCTCCGGACTCTCGGCAGCATTGTCAAACAGAGCCTTCGCTAGCACCGTCTGAGAGACAGAGATGGGAACAGAAAGAAAGAATCAAAGACCAAGAACATAAAGCTTTAAAGAAGCAGAACAGAGACGTTATAAATGGAGCTCGTGGTAGACGGTGGGGGTTAAGGTGGTGTCAGCACCCACCCACATACTACACGTGCCTCTCATAATTCCATTCCATCAAGGTTAAGTTCAGCACACTCGTATTTTAAAAAGCTGCAAACGTCCCTTGAGTTACATTTCCAATTCATTATATTTTCCAGGCCTAAAAACCAAGAGTCCATATATCGTAATTGCAATAACAATCAAATCAAGGCAAAACAATTTAAAAAATATACCACAAACCAATATTACAGTATACTTTATGTTATCTTTAGTGTGGCAGAGTGTGTAAACAAGGATCCATTAGATTAAAAATGGCCTTGTTATCTTGTTTGCATAACAATAAACTGACAGGGAATCTGACAAAATCAGACAGCTGGAAGACAGGACCAAGCACTCAAAACAGTTTGTGAAACAGATGGAATAGCAGGAGACCATCTCCACCACACAGGGCACAGCCAGTAAAGGGGGCATTTTAAAACAACTCATGACAGCAAAGATAGCAACGTTGTTCAGATGATACATACATGCTCTTTTTTTAAAACGTCGCATTAAAAATTCCAGAGAATTTCTGGGACAGAATTAGCATATGTAAACCCTCCCACTAACATACACTCTTCCCTGACATGATCGTCTAGCTGATCGAGGAGATAGCTCATGGCTGCTCAGTGATGTGGAACCACCTGTCATTGAATCATCCAGGTGAGAGATACACATGTAGTGGTTTGGTAAGTGCTACTAGCAGTGACTAAGGTAATCTAGTTATCTTGTTACATGTACAGTAAGCACTTTTTATATTGGAAGGGAACCAATACCTAACCATAAGGAGCTTAACAGTAAAGTGTGGCCACATAACGTGTGGTTGTCCTAGAAAAGCATGAGTAAATGAAGGATGAGGAAAGACAGAGGAAAAAGAGAGATGAAAAACGGGCGGGGGAGGGGTTCAACATCTGTCCCTCAGTTTCAGGCTCTTTTGTCATGCGCTCAGCCTTTACCCCCCCTCTCTCTCTCTCCCTCCCTCTCTCTATCTCCCTCCTGGGGGACTAACTACTCTGGGACAAGCTGAGCCCCAAATGCCCCTCCTCCATTGTCCCAGAGGGCCTTTAGCACTACTGGTCTGGACAACGCAGGATTCGCAGTGATGACTCTTAAATATCACAGCCTACGTGCCACACTGCCGCATCTTTAAGGAAGTTGGATCAGAAACATGCACGCACACTCACAGAGAGGGACATGACTGCCACCAGCTGTGCGGGGTAATGCTCAGGCGGGGCGTGTGCTGATTCCTCCTCGAAGCGTTGTCCCGTTCAGCTCTGAAGAGTGTGACCCATGAGCACAGAATGCAGGCCTCAGAGGTTTGATTCAGATGTCCCAATGGCAAGTTGTCTAAAATCGACTTTTTCTCACATCCAACAGAGTCGTCTTCACATCAGAGTGGGTTTTCTCAGCCTCCTGTGCATGGTCATGCATTGTGTCCTCTCCCACCGTGAACCTGGTGAATTGAAATATTGTTAGGTCTACTGGTGTTTAAATAATTTTCAGCTTTTGTCATAATTTGTTCAGGCTCCACCCCATGCTCATAATATTGACTTTGTCAGGATCTCCAGATGAGCTTCTGTAATTAACAAAAAACCAGTCTAACCAGGGAGGGCAAAGCAGAGCTAAAAGGAACAATCTCTAAACCACAACTCTAAAGCGTGTGCTGTCAGCCAATTGAATTTCCCCAAAACATTTAACGATCTCATATTAGTAATATCACGATAATAACAGTTTCACTCTGCGGCCATATTCGAGAAATCGCTTAAATTACATTATTTCATGACAAAAGTCGTAAAAGATACATATTCTTTTTAGTAATTTCTTAGTCGTTTAACGATAAAATGGTAATCTCATAGCTAGACTGATTAAGGCACAAGACCCTCTCCTTTTGTAGGACAATATGTCAATAAAATAACGAAGAATTAATTAATATTTAGCCTGATCATGGAATTATTCTCCTTGGGGTTTTGACGCTGTGCAGCCACGTTTCGTTTTCTACCCCAGAAACCCCATTACAACATAGGCTATTACGTTGATATCAGATGGATATCAAACCAGTGGAAATTTCAACAGGGAACATTAACATTGTAATCAGATTTAAAGATGTTTCACCAGCGTTTAGGCTCTACTATAATATCCCTGAATAACGTGCATTTAATTTTCAGCACAAAGACAGGCGTTATAACCTCGAATACCCTGCTAAAAATGAGTCCAAGATAAAGAAAACTGAGATCTTACCGTCACGTTGCTGTGCTTAAACTACCAAAAGTGATGAGGAAAGAAAACATATTCCTGGAAACAGCGTGGCTGGGGCGACTGCTATTTTTTGTGCTTAATTTGCTACGGTTCTCGCTTAGCCCTACCCTGGCCTTCTATAGGATACATACGGGGGACTCGGTTTTGAATTACAGTCGCGAAAGCAAACGCTCGCTCCTCTCTTCTCTTACCGAATGAAAGTTTGCCCCCTAACGGACAACTCCATGAACAATGACAATTTACCTAAAAACATTATATATTATATAAATAAATAAATAAATAAATGTTTATATATATATATATATATATATATATATATATATATATATATATATATATATATACATATATATATATATATATATATATATATATAAAGATTTAGGTATGTTACACATTGTTGATGTATAAGTATTAATATATGTATCTGTATGCATACATGTATGCTCTTGTGTTTCTGGACTAGTTTCTGCCACGTACCATTTTTAGAATACGCTTTCTTATATTTCACACTGTCTTAACTTGTTTGTGAAGGCTGGAGAACCTATTAGAAAAGAGGGTTGTATAACCATACACCTTGGAGGTCCTTATGAATTCCACTTACTTAGACCATAGCAACTTAATTGCACTGTGTTAGTTGTAGTACATCTCATGGGAAACCATTTGAGTATGCTAAATGTTGGTAGCAAGTAACTCCACTAAAAAAGCCATTTTGGTCATTTCTGCTTATTTATTTATTTTTCACGGGTAAGAGATTTCTGACCCCAGTAAATACACTACCAAAACGAGCAAACGAATTAACCAATTACTGAAGCTGCCATAATGGGTCATTACCCCACCACCAGTAAATAATAGGCCTACTATTTATTGGTAAATATCACAGTATAATGTTCTTGACTACCTCAATCCCTCTGTTAGCACTAACATTCCCTATGGAAATACCTTCATTTTAGATGTGGCTGGCACTTGTAATATGCTGTAGTTTGATCTCTGTGTTTCTGATTGGCAGAAGATAATTGTGCCTGATATATATATGTCAGAATTCTGTCCTTAAAATCTCTGCACCCTGTGTGTTTGTGACAGTTCTGAAGCTCTGGAAGCATGTACTGTTTTCCCCCCAAATGGTTGTTTAAACTAGCCCACAGTGCTAAAAACACTATATTACACTATTCATACAATTTAATCAACAGTACCTTTTATTTAAAGTAGCTTTAATAATGCTATCAGGTGTATACATCATATAAATAAGATTAAGAAAAAGACATTAATGGATAATGGTTCTCTTCAATCCCAACATGCACAGCTGCATAAAAAAGAAGCTTTTCTCTGAAGGAGGCCAGATAGGTATGTAAGTGAAGTCTAGTGGCCGTGTCGTAGAAGGACAGCTGACCTCGTTTGTAGTCGAGGTACAGTCCCAGCCTACGGGGAGTGGCGTGAGGTGTTGGGATGGCCTCACCATCGTTAATTACTATTTTACCATCTGCTGAAGCAATTGTCCAGATGCCACTAGCAGGATCAGAATCATGGTTGTTATCTGCATCGAAGGACTGCGCGCGTAACCCCAAAGTCCACGACATGGTTCGCATCACTTCAACTTCAAAATAGGCCCTTGTGTTCAAGGAGACCTTTGATGAGACACAGATGCACGTCAGGTAGGTCTCCGCCGTCAGGGGGAGGGGCGCGCTGCCCGGGGAGGCTTGGTAGAGACGTTTGCCATTGTTGCTCACTCTGAGGAGCGAGTTGGCTGATTTAGCATTAAAGGTCATATCAGCTGTTGACAAACACACAGAAATCCATGAGCACAGGAGCAAAATCACGATCTCTTCAAAAACAGTTGTTGTACCAGCTTCCCTGGCTGTTATGACTTCAGGAACAGTTGTTGTACACCAACTGCTCTGGCTGGTCTTGCAGTATGCTATTGGCCATGTGGCTATTCTGTTCACGGCAGCATGTCTTGCATGATTCTTGAAATGAAAGGTTACACTATGTAAATTTATAACAAAATAGTGGTGACCCCCTACTTACAGCACAGATATTTATTTCAACTCCAATCAAATACTCAGAATATTCTGAAGCATTTGTGCATGTCCTAATGCATTGTGTGAGATATATAAGTCTTGTGATATACATGGGGCATACATGAGCTGTATATGAGTTGCAATTGTACCTTTAACTGCCACAATCCATCTCCACACTGTAAAAAAAGCAGAGAAAATCACTGCAAATGATGAGTGTGGCACCAGGGCATACCTTAGCACTATACAAAGATTCCAGGGCACATTCCAGGATTATTCCTTCTGAAAACGTTAATTTCTTTGAAAACATTAAAATGTTGGGGAGTTAGCCACATTAATTATTATTATTATTATTATTGAAACATTTAATAATACTAATTGTTGAAAGCTGTTTTCTAGCTGAAAACGACCATTTTCTTACCTTCGTCTGGAATAATGCCTTCTTTGCCTGAGGACACACATGATACAAGTTCAACCGCATCATTCAGCAGTCACAAAGGTTAATGTCACGTCCAGCCCCTCCCTCCTCCCTGGGCCCGCCTAGCTCCCCGCTCCCATTCGTTCCTCCCTCTGTCTGTCACGCCCTCGTCATCAGTCTCGTACACCTGAGTCTTGTTTCACCGTCTTGTCTCTGTGTATAAAAACCCCCTGTTTCACTCCCGTGTCGGTCATTGTGGTTTGTGTATGTTTCGTAAGTATTCCTTGCCCTCTCTCTGCTTTGCCTACCCTTATGTGTCTTCTCTGTTTAGCTTCCTTGTTCGGTCCCCTAGTATTCGGTTGTTTTTCCCCTCGGTGTCGTTGTCTTTCGGTTGGGTCTCTCATATGTTACTGTCTACAGCCCTGTGCTTTGTGTTTATGTTCGTAGCCGTTCCAGAGTATACAACCCTGAGCCTTATGTTCGTTTCATCCTCCTTGGTTTCTAGTCCTGTGATACGGCTATGTGTATGTGTTCTTCATATTAGTTAAGAGTAGTTCTGTTGCTTTGTTATTCTGTTTTGCCATCTCTTTGTTATTGGTTTTATTAAGTAAATTCCCCTGTGCCTTTTGTAGTCTTGTCAGTCTAGTCTGTCTCTTGTTGTATTCAATAAATCTCACTAAATTTGCAATTGCGTCACGCCTGTCCCCCTTGAAACGTTTCAGTTAAGCAGAAAAACACTCGAGTGAATATGACAAAGGACCGCTGCATAGCATATATAAGAATGTTGATTACAACAAATAAATAAACAAACAAATCTCTACTGTAAATACGTACTTGACAGACTTGGAAACTCCTTCTGAGCTTTTGTTAGTCCTGAAAAGAGCAATACGTCTTTAAACCAGTGCTGAACTGGCATAAAATTATTCTTCTGGAACACATTCACGCATATCCTTTATATATTTTAGATACCCAGGCAGATAGAGAAAATTAATCTACATTGTGTATGCCTGAATGTAACAGATTGTATGAATGTACATATAGGTTTATCATATAATGAAGAGTAATATTCACCTGAATTAAGCAGATTACTAATTTCAGTTAATTTATATGCTGTTGAAAGAAGGAAAATGTAGTTTTGAAGATTATTCAATATGACAATACAATAAACCTGATAAACAGCAGGAAACGCATAACTTCTGTTTGCCACCCATGAGGTTTATAAGACAGTGTATTAATTTGCTTTAAAAATGACTCTGAAACACAAATTTCCCACTCACCAGTTATGACCAGGCCACCCAGGAGAGAGAGTATGGTGACAGCACTAGTCAAGGTGAGTACTATGAATGTACGCTTGCTCAGAGTGATCACGGCCTCAGTGTTAACTGCCAGTGCCAGAAAACAAAGTATAATTTTGTTTAAAAAAAGCCTGAACGTGGGTCTTTATAATTAGTTTGCTTCATTTCCAAAGAAGGGCTACTTTCTGTAAACACATTGATTTGTTAGGTTCCAAGCATTGTTTACCTTCTGTATTTTGAAGTTGTATTTCTTGCAGTGCAATTCTATTACCACCTAAATTCCATAAATAAATAAATAGGATATATTTGTTTATTGCTTTTAATAATGACATAATCTGTAATAATAATAAGTAATAAATTACCCTCCGCCACAGACTCTGAGTTTAGGGTAATACGGCCTCTTGGCATGTCTATAGAGAGGAAAAAATAATATCCATTTGATTAATAACCTTTTTAATGATACTACACTGTTTATTCATCATATACATATATACATATAGAAATATCAACGACACTAGTTCTAACACAGCACTTACACACACTAGCGATGAATTTTTAAACTTTTTCAATAATAAAATAGATAATATCCGACTACAGAGTCATAATACATCGCAGCCTAACCTCCAATCCAACCCCAGTAGTTCAGCTATTAGTAACTATGCATCCAAAAATATTACTGAGCTAAATATCTTCAATCCCATATCGCAAAAAGAGCTCACAACACTGATTAATTCGTCTAAGCCTACATCATGTACATTTGACCCAGTTCCAACCCGTCTATTTAAAGACCTACTCCCAGCCACTGCAGGGCCCTTACTTAATATGATTAACTCCTCCCTTAACCTAGGTTACATGCCCAAACAATTAAAATGCGCCGTAATTAGACCCTTGATTAAAAAACAGAATCTCGATCCGCAGATTTTAGCCAACTATAGACCCATTTCTAATCTCCCATTTATCTCTAAAATTTTAGAAAAAGCAGTTTCCTATCAGTTAAACCACTATCTCCAATCAAATAGTATCCATGAAAAGTTCCAATCAGGATTTAGACCAAACCACAGCACTGAAACAGCTTTACTCAGGGTAGTGAATGATCTACTAATATCGGCCGATAATGGGCTCGTCTCGTTCCTTATACTGTTGGATCTTAGTGCAGCTTTTGATACTGTAGACCACAACATTTTGCTGGATAGACTAGAAAACACAGTAGGTATTAAAGGAGTCGCACTCTCCTGGTTTAGATCATATTTAACTGACCGCTTCCAATGTGTAAGTGTTAATAATAAAACCTCTAAATCTGTGCAGGTTAAATATGGTGTCCCACAAGGGACAGTCCTAGGACCACTTCTATTCACACTGTACATGTTACCCTTAGGCGAAATTATGCATAAGCATGACATCAGTTTCCATTCCTACGCAGACGACACTCAGCTGTATTTATCGGCAAAACCCGATGATTTAGGCGCAAACAGTAAGATTGAGAAATGTGTAGAAGAGATAAAACATTGGATGGCGTGTAACTTTCTAGCACTAAATGCCGATAAAACAGAATTGATAATAGTTGGGTCTAGGGCTGCGAGAGACAAGATACATAATGCAGCATTGAATCTACATTCTTTTACTATAACCCCCAGCGCAGAGGTAAAGAACTTGGGCGTCACAATAGACCCAGATCTCTCGTTCGATACACATATTAATAATATAACTAGGGTAGCGTTCTTTCACTTGCGCAACATTGCCAAAATTAGAAACATATTAAATATTAGTGATGCAGAAAAACTAATCCATGCATTCATATCCTCTCCTTTAGATTATTGCAACAGTCTCCTAGCTGGATGTTCTGGTAAATCGATAAACAAACTCCAGCTGGTTCAGAACGCAGCAGCACGAGTTTTAACAAAAACTAAAAAGTTTGATCACATTAGTCCCGTACTATCGTCATTACACTGGCTGCCAATTAGATTCCGTATTGACTATAAAATACTTTTATTAACATATAAAACGCTGCATGGCTTAGCTCCAGACTATCTTAGTGAACTTATTGAACAATATAACCCAGCGCGTTCACTTCGCTCGCAGGACGCAGGGTTATTAACTGTTCCTAGGATCAAAAAGATCACAGCAGGTGGAAGAGCCTTTTCTTTTAAAGCTCCACAATTGTGGAATAATCTTCCTGCCTCTATTCGGGACTCAGACACAGTCTCAATGTTTAAAACTCGATTAAAGACTCATCTGTTTAGTTTGGCCTTTGATTAATCTGTTACATATTTACTACATCTCGTATCTTTTCTCCGAGGTTCACCTGGAGAGTAACATTGCAGTCGGAGCCTACAATACCAGCATCGCTGCTCCGACACGGAATGAAAGCCTGGCGTTCATCAACAGACATTTACAGTGACAATATCATAACCCAGAACTTTCATTTTTACCTTTACTTAGTCTGATTGTGTGATTTGTGTGTGACTTGTGTATTTGTCTGTATTTTGTGTAATCTGTGTGTTAACGGGCCGCCCAATGGAGGATGGGTTCCCCTTTTGAGTCTTGGTTCTCCCGAGGTTTCTTCCTATTCCCCACTATCTTAGGGAGTTTTTCCTCGCCACTGTCGCCCTTGGCTTGCTCATTAGGGTTCTGGAGCCGTAGTATTGTTAACCTTTTAAATCCTGTAAGGCGCTTTGTGACAACATGTGTTGTGAAAAGCGCTATACAAATAAACTTTGATTGATTGATTGATCTACCTGGTTATCTAATCTTATAACTAATATTAGTTAACAACTTCTTTTGCAAGAGACCCTAGACTCTTTTACTAAACCTTAACCCTAACAACCCTAACCCTATAAAATCTGTCATGTACGTTACATTTTAGGTAAAGCAGAATTTAAATATTACCAATGTTTGGAATAACAACCTTTTCTTATGCACACAAAAATAAAAACCAAACCTCGCGAAGCGTACTACAGTTTTAAGAGCTGTAACTGCTTCTCGCTCATAACTAGCTGACCGTCCAACCAGTCCGTTAACGTTAACCGTTTAACGGCGTTTCTGATTCGAAACGGCCCTAGAACGTTAGGAACTAGTGATGTGTCGGTCGCGAACGAACCGGTTCAAAGAGCCGGCTCTTAAGTGAACAACGAGAGCTGGTTCCCCTCCAAGACCCCCCCCCCCCCCCCCCCCCCCGTCAACAAAGTACGTTCGCCACCCCTCCGTCAACAAATTACGTTCGCCACCCGCTCAAATAAGGAGTCATTTGGGAGCCGAAAGAGCCGACTCTATGAGGAGCTGAGCCAAAAGATCCGGATCCCTAAAAAGAGCCGATATTCCCATCACTATTAGGAACGCTATTTAAATATCACGAATATTAATTACGTTTCACTACAATAGTAACCAATGGGGAGTGCACAAAGCGACTGTTACCCAATCAGCTGTTGGGGGTTGAGTACAACATCCGCAAACATGGCCCACCGCTGTTCAATAAGTCAGCAAAGCGCACTTGACACTTCAGAAAGCTGCCACAAGAGTTAAGGTAAGTTATGTGTGTACCGTTGAATAGAAAGTAGGCGACGAAATCGGTTATATTAGTTGAATTTCTTCAGATCCAACCTTTTACGTGCTAAGTAGGCGACAAGGCGTTTGTATTTAAGTCAAGGCTCTGCATTACCAACAATGCCAATACATGCATCGTTGTAACATCGTCATCAGTTTGAGTGCATAAATATACAAAATAGATGCTGCTATGTTTACTAGAGCAGTTACATCTGCAAAGCTGCTGGAACTATAGACAGAGGTCACCAACTGGCGGTCCAGATCCGGACCCGAACGCAGTCCTGTCCGGACCCAATCTCATTCCTGATTAACTGGATATTTTTTAATTTTGACGGGAGAATTCATTTTAAATCGGAGCATTTATTTCAGGTCTATTGACAAAACACTCCGTCACGAGTGTTACGTTCGCCGCCACACCCCCCGCACACCCCCCGCACAACAAATCACGTTCGCCACCCCCGCCGCCCCGGACCACAGCTATCTGCCAAATTTGGACCGCGGTAAAATATAGTTGATTACCCCATAGAGTAATGCTTTTGTGGCGACCTTTAACCCACATAACCTATCCCCTACTGGCCAGTCTAGATCACCGAATGAGTTTATCAGCAATTATTAAAACAGAATAAGTTACTGATCATGGTTCATGAAACATCTATAGAAAAACCCTATAACGTTTAGTTAGTGTGGTTGCTTCAGCTTTGTACCTTTATTACACATCACATTAAATATACTGACAAGCACGTCTAGACTGCTGACTGCTAGGTCTTCATCTGAACACGGTAGTAAGTCTGACACATTTTCAGATCCTGAGTTGAATAGCAATATTATGATCATTTTATTGGAGAGCAATAATTTGTTGAGCTCTTGAGAGCTGAATAAAAAGTCACGCCCATGGATTTAAATAATTAACTTAATTTTAGTCATGATGTAACGGCGGGTGTAGGAGGCAGACACCACGACGTTTACGGCGAACATCCAACGTTTATTGACAGACGTGTAAGCTCCGGGCGGAGCGCCAGCAGTATACACACACACTCACGCTGACACGAAACTTTAGACAAAGACGAGCACAAGACACTGCGCGAACGCACATTAAATAGGTGATTAACACAAACCCTCGTGATCACGAGACAAGGCACAGGTGCGACTACGAACACGCTCACGAACAACCCACACCCACGGAAGTACAAACATGGACATAGCGACACGCAGACAACGTAGCGGCACGCCCACAGGGAAGGGTCCGGGACTGTCACCGTGACACATGAAAGACATCACGGATCATTCTCATAACATAAAATATTGACTTTCTGTGATTTATTTCTAGATAATGTTGAGAGCTGTAACTAAAACCCTTATCACCAGTCCCATCAGTGCTGCAAGAACGATGTCTCACTGCAGCCTCTCTGGAAAAGTTGCTATAGTTACTGCATCCACAGATGGGTACAAAACTTCTCCTTACGATGTCACTTAGGAGCTCACTATACTACTGTAGATGATTTGTACACACAGTAGATGATTTATGGCTCTCTGTAACAGTAGCAGATGTATTACCGACTCTATGAGGAGCTGAGCCAAAAGATCCGGATCCCTAAAAAGAGCCGATATTCCCATCACTATTAGGAACGCTATTTAAATATCACGAATATTAATTACGTTTCACTACAATAGTAACCAATGGGGAGTGCACAAAGCGACTGTTACCCAATCAGCTGTTGGGGGTTGAGTACAACATCCGCAAACATGGCCCACCGCTGTTCAATAAGTCAGCAAAGCGCACTTGACACTTCAGAAAGCTGCCACAAGAGTTAAGGTAAGTTATGTGTGTACCGTTGAATAGAAAGTAGGCGACGAAATCGGTTATATTAGTTGAATTTCTTCAGATCCAACCTTTTACGTGCTAAGTAGGCGACAAGGCGTTTGTATTTAAGTCAAGGCTCTGCATTACCAACAATGCCAATACATGCATCGTTGTAACATCGTCATCAGTTTGAGTGCATAAATATACAAAATAGATGCTGCTATGTTTACTAGAGCAGTTACATCTGCAAAGCTGCTGGAACTATAGACAGAGGTCACCAACTGGCGGTCCAGATCCGGACCCGAACGCAGTCCTGTCCGGACCCAATCTCATTCCTGATTAACTGGATATTTTTTAATTTTGACGGGAGAATTCATTTTAAATCGGAGCATTTATTTCAGGTCTATTGACAAAACACTCCGTCACGAGTGTTACGTTCGCCGCCACACCCCCCGCACACCCCCCGCACAACAAATCACGTTCGCCACCCCCGCCGCCCCGGACCACAGCTATCTGCCAAATTTGGACCGCGGTAAAATATAGTTGATTACCCCATAGAGTAATGCTTTTGTGGCGACCTTTAACCCACATAACCTATCCCCTACTGGCCAGTCTAGATCACCGAATGAGTTTATCAGCAATTATTAAAACAGAATAAGTTACTGATCATGGTTCATGACCTGATTTTCAGGATTGGCTTTGCTGCGGCACAGGCACTGGGTAAGAGGGGAGCTCACGTTATCGTGAGCAGCCGTCGGCAAGGCAACGTGGACAAAGCTGTGTCACTGTTACGCAACGACAACATTGAAGTGACTGGTACCACCTGTAACGTGGGGAATACGGAGGAGAGAGAGAAGCTGGTCAAGATGGTGAGTCCGCATGTTCATTCTCCAAAATAAGTAGGTGGTGGAGATGTTACACGTTTTAATATTCGGAGAATTGACCATACCCTTTCTCCCCAGGCTGTGGAGCAGTGTGGGGGTATTGACATCCTCGTCGCTAATGCGGCTGTGAACCTCTTTGGAAACATCTTAGAATCCACAGACGAAATCTGGAGCAAGGTGCAGCTCAAAGCTCTTGTAGATTTGAAAAACATAGACCATAAACATAATTCACAAACAAAGGTCAAACTCAGCTGCTGGTGGGCCACCCTCGATTTGTCCTGGGCCCAAGCTTTGCTGCTGGTTTGACGGTTGGTCTTATTCACATCTTCTGCTTGTGTTCCTCAGATATTAGACGTGAATGTGAAAGCCACGTTCCTACTGACCAAACAAGTAGTCCCTCACATGGAGAAGAGAGGGTGAGGGAACATTCTGAAATCATAAAGCGCTCAGAGTAAAAGATTTTAAACAGCAAGGGTGACATTCTCCGGTCATCTCCGTTTTAGGGGTGGCTCAGTGGTGATTGTGTCCTCGGTAGCAGGGTACCAGCCAATCCAGGTGAGCACAAGACCAGAGCTGGAATATAAAGGTCTGTGAGTTGCATGTATGTATGAAAGGTACTATACAAATAAAGATTATTACTATTAAGTTCTATATTTTTCAAAAGGATAAGCTAAATAGATGTCACACCACTGGCTAAATGACCAAATATTTGTTTTGCAGTTTCATGTTAGTGATTTATGTGCCTTTCGTTAGGGGCTGGGTGCGTACAACGTGAGTAAGACTGCCCTGTTGGGCCTAACGCAAGCTCTCGCTCCCGAACTCGCTCAAAGTAACATCCGAGTCAACGGCGTGGCTCCGGGAATCATCAAGACACGCTTCAGTTCTGTTGTGAGGATCCTTCCGCTGACTTTCACATTTCATATCTCGTTCATCTTGATTATCACACACCCCCTAGTCAGACACGGGAATGGCGTTTTAATTTCTAAGATGCAGAACTCCTTGTGCTACTACATCACCACATTTGCGTTTTTTTTTCTGGAACCATTGTTGTCTTACAGTTGTGGCAGAATGAAGAAATAATAAATGATTTTATGAAGCGACTCAGCATTAAAAGGTAGAGGCACCTGGATTTGGAGTTCAAACTTTGAGCACTGTGTTTGGTTGCAACTGGAACATTTGGGTTTGGAGGAAATCATTTTTAAAAGACAGAATTATGTGGCTAGTTTGCAAATGATTGATTTGGAATTCATGTTTAATTCTGTTGTAGTAATGTATTTAAGAACTCAACTTTATGCAACATCCTGCCTGACATCAACATTCTTTGCAATACCCTCTCGTATAGACTAGGAACACCAGAGGACATTGGGGGAACGATTGCTTTCCTGTGTTCTGAGGACGCCTCGTACATCACTGGAGAGACGATCACGGTCACAGGTGGCGTAAACTGCAGACTGTAAGAGTTTGTACACAGAAGGAAAAGAAATGCTAATTTGGCTTGATAAAGAATCAGGAACCACCCACATGCAGTAATCATATCTTCTGTAATTACCGATACGGATAAAAACTTTAGTTGACTGATTAATCTCTCTAAGACTAAACTTAACCTTTTCACATTTTTAATGGATTCTTTTGTCAAAGATGTAATTCTGAGAACTGCTGCACAATAAAAATACATTTCTAACTACAGAATGTACATTGATTAGATCACACACACCTGTAACACAAAACAGGCATTTTTAATATATAAAATCACGTACATTCTAGGTAGTATACAACATTTAGAGTAAATAAAATAAAAAACATATAAAATAACTAAAAGACCATAGAAAAATAGACCTGCTCTTGTATGCAATGTTTGGAAAACAAACAATGTTTATTATAAAGTAAAATACCTGTATTTAGCTGTACTGACTATAAATCTATAATATGTAACAAAGTGCAAAAAGGACAATTCCATAATTTTTGTTTAAAATCAAAACTTTTAAAGTTTATATAAAAGTTTCATTTATGCTTCCTGCTCACTGACCAGCACCAGATATAAAGAAATAAAAGACTGTATCAGGGATGGCACACCTGCCTACGACCCTGAATCCTAAGGCGATAACATGAACGTCCATCACATGATCTCATCTGCTCCCGTTCCCTGGAGACACCAGGTCACGGTAGAATGGACGACGCCAGAACTCCCGCAGGGTGGGAACGTACGTGTTGTTCTTGGTCTTGGAGTAACACTTCTTAAATAGCTGCAAGAAAATGAATGTCATCACGGATGTGAACACACTAGCTGTCTGTGTTGTATAAAGCACTGTAGTAAAATATTAATATAAGACTTACCCTTCCTTTCACATTCTGAATAGCTTCATCTTCTGAATCAATAATAATGTCATCAGTGGCTTGATTTCGAGAAGAGTCTCTTTCAGAAGGAATATAAGATTGATCAATAGTAGCTATGTAGAACATTGAGAAATATACATGGCTTTAATTTGATTTTTGCAGTTTTGTGTAATTGTGAAAAACATGAACTCAGTTCTTGAGCTCTTTATAAATGAACTGTAGACGATTTTGCTAAAATATAATATGAGGTTAAAATCAGGAAAAGCAATGTGAAGATGTGACTGCTTAATGAATCGACAGATTTAGTTTCAACTGGGAAATGATGGTAACAAAATCTTTGACCCTACACCAACTGAAACAGATCATAAACAGAAACAAACTAGTAACCTAAATCATTTATACCACCTTACCAGGAGTATTATGCTCATCTCGCTATTTAACGATGAAACAAACGAGTTGTAAAATGAATAGATTTTTCTATATTGATAAATTGAAAGAAAGATTGACAGGAGTTAAACGGGGGAGCATTCTCCATGTCAAGATACAAGATGCCATTAGGTAGATTTTAGACAGAGATCACACTGTGTCATTCACTCAAATCAACTTCGAGTTTTCCGACTTAGTAAAATCTTAATCTAGTGGTGGGAGAACTGCTGTGGATTCTTAGTTACCTGAACTAGCCATCCTTACTTGGACTTCCTTAGTTACAAGAGGTATGATAGGAGAGACAGCAGAGGTTCTACATGGGGGGGATACAATAGGCAGTTAATGTTACTTGGGACACAACACAATGTTAAATATCACAGAACACTACTAACATTTGTATTAAACGGTTCTTTATTTATTGTTATCTCAGTTATCATCTAATGCAGAAAACACTTAAGAGAAGTTCCCCTTACTGCTGATCGGTCACACTGCTCAGGTGCTTCTGGAGAGTCAACATGTTACTGAGCTTCCTTTTCCGGGTCACTCTGTTACCATTTCTTCCTCTGGACACACCGTTGATGGCTTGGTCTCTTGGAGACTTTGTAGCCTGTTCCTCACTGACCGAGGCGTTCAACAGCACGGGTTGAGTGACATCTCTGATATCCAGTCGTGTGACGACGACTCGAAGCTCACACTTCATACAGGAAGAAAGGTTAGAAGGCGGGCCACTGTCTCCCGGTGAGCTGCCGCCTGGTGTTGCCTTGGAAGCCTTACAGGGGTCATCGAGCCCATCTCTTCTTTTTCTGTCTCCACACAATTCTTTCCTGGTGGTGTCCTGTTCCAAAATAGATACTGTGTTGTCATTGGCTGGAGTGCTTTGTGGGAGGTCTTCACCAGATATCGAGCCAATAACAGGTGCGATTGGTGGTCTAGTTTCTCTCCTCTGCCCAATTTTCGATCTCTGTGTTGATAGGCCAGGACTCGGGACCCAGTTTGCTGCTGTTGTAGATCCTGATTGGTGGGATGGGTGTTGTACTCTGCCAGAAGGAGGTAAGGAAAGGGAAGATAAAATGGAATCTCCGGTGGACGAGGGAATAGATGCTGAGGGTGCAACCACCCGCGTGATGCAAACGACAACAGGGAAAATGGTGTTGTGGGAAGACACAGACAAAGAGAAACAGAGAAAAAAATACAATCAGAAAAGGCACCGCGTCATTTTGTTCTACACAAATGTTTTGACCTGAGACAAATCACTCATGTCCTCACTGCGCTCACCAGCTGGGTCCAGGTGGCCCAAGCATCTCTCGTGCTTCAGCAGAGTCCTGAGGAGCTGTGGCTGAGACGCAGCACGCGCACACTCTTCCAGGACTGCAGGGGCGCCAGCGAGCCACGACGCAGTCTGAAACACGCACAAGACACCACCAACTGAAGCAGAGTGCAGAACACTCACTGTAGCACCACACTGATGCAGCATTAGTGCAAAAAGTCAAGTGTACATTTAGCTTAGCCCTTCACGTCTGGGTTCTTAGATATATAAAAAATGTCAGACTGTTCTGTAACTGTTTACAGTTAGAACTCTGATGGGCAATGTCTTTTTATATATTGATTGGTGACTATATATATACCAGTATCAACTCAATAATGCATTGCACAAATTTGGCCTTTAAAACTGGTTTAAGATGTATGAATCAATGGTCAGTCAGCCAGACTGAAGGCAGCCGACCTCGGTGAGGTCTGGGACAGGCAGGAGCTGGTCCAGTCTGGTGAGGAACTCCCACAGCAGCTTCTCCAGAGCGGTCTCGTAATGAGGCCCGTACTGAGAGTCGAAGTCCTCCTGCAACCAGATTAAAGCGAGCACGTGTGTAGATGAGATTGTGTGCGCGAGTGTAAGGAAAGATCAAAGGAACTGAATCTACAGATTTAGCATAGTCTTATTCAAGCCTACTGATTTGTCCTGACATACAGGCAACGCAGGGAACTACTGTAAGAATTCTTTCACCTGGAAGAATCGTATTCTTTCCTCTGGGTTCTTAAGCAGAGTCTGAACCAGGCTGTGGAAGTTCTTCACAGCCATCTGCACTTTCTGATCCTTCCCCTGGAACTGATGGAAAACAGAATTTACTGGCTGAGAACCATCAAAAACGATTAGAACTCAGAGAGACAAAACAGAGAAACTAGAGACTCACTTTTCCTACAGGCAGGGTGGGAGCACATAGTCTCTTTAGATGAGACAGAATTAACTCAGGGTCAGGAGACTGTGATGCACCGAGCTGCTCCAGGATCAGCTAAAGATATAACACCCAACATCAGCTTCGTTTTTAAAATCCATATAAAAACTTGAACTTGAGAAAGATTAGCAAATTCCTAAGTCTAGATCATGGAACTCCAAAAGTAGCCAAGCAATCAGGTTATGATTCAAATCATAGTAGACTCAAGTCACAAGACCATTCAACTACTGGACTTGATTGTGTGGTACAGACAGGACAGGAAAAGACAAAACCGGGCCTCGTCCTCACCTGCGCCTGCAGACCCACGACCAGCTTTGCCTGATGTCTGTAACTCAGCAGTCCAGGTACCGTCTCCGATACTGATGTCACGAACTCCTCCAGCTTCCCGTAGTGCATCGCGTCACGCTGCTGCATCACCTTCCACATGGCCGCGGAGACCAGTCTTAGGGGCGGGGCCAACAGACGAAGGGAGGCGACAGGTACAGTTTCACCTGACCGGACACAGACACAGATCGAAATGTGGTTATTGAAGCTGCCCAGCACATCGGAGTACCTGGTGTGCTATTAAATAGCCAACCATGTAATCTTATTAACTGAAATTGTAACTGCTTCTCGCTCATAACTAGCTGACCGTCCAATCAGTCCGTTAACGTTAACCGTTTAACGGCGTTGCTGATTCGAAACGGCCCTAGAACGTTTCACAACAATGATAACCAATAGGGAGCGCACAAAGCGACTGGTAGCCAATCAGCTGTTGGGCGTTGAGTACAACATCCGCAAACATGGTCGACCGCTGTTCAATAAGTCAAAGCGCACTCGACACTTCAGAAAGCTGCCACGGGAGTTAAGGTAAGTTATGCGTGTACCGTTAAATAGAAAGTAGGCGACGAAATCGGTTATATTAGTTGAATTTCTTCAGATCCAGCCTTTTACGTGCCAAGTAGGCGACATTTAAGTCAAGGCTCTGCATTACCGAAAATGCCAATACATGCATAGTTTTAACATCGTCTTCAGTTTGAGTGCATAAATATACAAAATAGATGCTGCTTTGATTACTAGTGCACATGATTACATATGCAAAGCTGCAGGAACTATAGAGTAATGCTTTTTGGCGACCTTTAACCCACATAACCTATCCCCTACTGGCCAGTCTAGATCACCGAAGGAGTTTATCAGTAATTATTAAAACAGAATAAATTACTGATCATGGTTCATTAAACATATCTATAGAAAAAAACCTATAACGTTTAGTTAGTATGATTACTTCAGCTTTGTACCTTTATTACACATTAAATATACTGACAAGTACGTCTAGACTGCTGACTGCTAGGTCTTCATCTGAACACGGTAGTAAGTCTGACACATTTTCAGATCCTGAGTTGAATAGTAATATTATGATAATTTTATTGAGAGCTGAATAAAAAGTCACGCATATGGATTAAAATAATTAACTTAATTAAAGTCATGAAAGACATCACAGGTAATTCTCATAACACATTAAAATATTGACTTTCTGTGATTTATTTCTAGGTAATGTTGAGAGCTGTAACTAAAACCCTTATCACCAGTCCCATCAGTGCTGCAAGAACGATGTCTCACTGCAGCCTCTCTGGAAAAGTTGCTATAGTTACTGCATCCACAGATGGGTACAAAACTTCTCCTTACGATGTCACTTAGGAGCTCACTATACTACTGTAGATGATTTGTACACACAGTAGATGATTTATGGCTCTGTAACAGTAGCAGATGTATTAATGGGTCGGCCTGAGCTGAGAAACAGCAACGTAACGTAATGACGTGATTTTCAGGATTGGCTTTGCTGCGGCACAGGCACTGGGTAAGAGGGGAGCTCACGTTATTGTGAGCAGCCGTCGGCAAGGCAACGTGGACAAAGCTGTGTCACTGTTACGCAACGACAACATTGAAGTGACTGGTACCACCTGTAACGTGGGGAATACGGAGGAGAGAGAGAGGCTGGTCAAGATGGTGAGTCTGCATGTTCATTCTCTAAAATAAGTAGGTGGTGGTGATGTTACACGTTTTAATATTCGGAGAAGAAATTGACCATACCCTTTCTCCCCAGGCTGTGGAGCAGTGTGGGGGTATTGACATCCTGGTCTCTAATGCGGCTGTGAACCCTTTCTTTGGAAACATCTTAGAATCCACAGACGAAGTCTGGAGCAAGGTGCAACTCAAAGCTCTTGTAGATTTGAAAAACATAGACCATAAACATAATTCACAAACAAAGGTCAAACTCAGCTGCTGGTGGGCCACCCTCGATTTGACCTGGGCCCAAGCTTCGCTGCTGGTTTGACGGTTGGTCTTATTCACATCTTCTGCTTGTGTTCCTCAGATATTAGACGTGAATGTGAAAGCCACGTTCCTACTGACCAAACAAGTAGTCCCTCACATGGAGAAGAGAGGGTGAGGGAACATCCTGAAATCATAAAGCGCTCAGAGATTTTAAACAGCAAGGGTGACATTCTCCGGTCATCTCCGTTTTAGGGGTGGCTCAGTGGTGATTGTGTCCTCGGTAGCAGGGTACCAGCCAATGCAGGTGAGCACAAGACCAGAGCTGGAATATAAAGGTCTGTGAGTTGCATGTATGTATGAAAGGTACTATACAAATAAAGATTATTACTATTAAGTTCTATATTTTTCAAAAGGATAAGCTAAGTAGGTGTCACACCACTGGCTAAATGACCAAAGATTCGTTTTGCAGTTTCATATTGGTGACTATGTGCCTTTCGTTAGGGGCTGGGTCCGTACAGCGTGAGTAAGACTGCCCTGTTGGGCCTAACGCAAGCTCTCGCTCCCGAACTCGCTCAAAGTAACATCCGAGTCAACTGCGTGGCTCCGGGAATCATCAAGACACGCTTCAGTTCTGCTGTGAGGATCCTTCCGCTGACTTTCACATTTCATATGTCGTTCATCTTGATTATCACACACCCAGTCAGACACGGGAATGGCGTTTTAATTTCTAAGATGCAGAACTCCTTGTGCTACTACATCACCACATTTGCATTTTTTTTTTCCTGGAACCATTGTTGTCTTACAGTTGTGGCAGAATGAGGAAGCAACAAATGAGCTTATGAAGCGAATCAGCATTAAAAGGTAGAGGCACCTGGATTTGGAGTTCAAACTTTGAGCACTTTGGTTGAGCACTAGTTTGCGATTGATTGATTAGAAATTCATGTTTAATTCTGTTCTAGTAATGTATTTAAGAACTTAACTTTATGCAACATCCTGCCTGACCAACATTCTTTGCAATACCCTCTCGTATAGACTAGGAACACCAGAGGACATTGGGGGAACGATTGCTTTCCTGTGTTCTGAGGACGCCTCGTACATCACTGGAGAGACGATCACTGTCACAGGTGGCATAAACTGCAGACTGTAAGAGTTTGTACACAGAAGGAAAAGAAATGCTAATTTGGCTTGATAAAGAATCAGGAACCACCCACATGCAGTAATCATATCTTCTGTAATTACCGATACGGATAAAAACTTTAGTTGACTGATTAATCTCTCTAAGACTAAACTTAACCTTTTCACATTTTTAATGGATTCTTTTGTCAAAGATGTAATTCTGAGAACTGCTGCACAATAAAAATACATTTCTAACTACAGAATGTACATTGATTAGATCACACACACCTGTAACACAAAACAGGCATTTTTAATATATAAAATCATGTACATTCTAGGTAGTATACAATATATTTAGAGTAAATAAAATAAACACCATATAAAGAAAATAAAAGACCATAGAAAAATAGACCTGCTCTTGTATGCAATGTTTGGAAAACAAACAAAATGTTTATTATAAAGTAAAAGACCTGTATTTAGCTGTACTGACTACAAATATATAGTATGTAACAAGTGCAAAAAGGACAATTCCATAATTTCTGTTTAAAATCAAAACTTTTAAAGTTTATATAAAAGTTTCATTTATGCTTCCTGCTCACTGACCAGCACCAGATTTAAAGAAATAAAAGACTGTATCAGGGATGGCACACCTGCCTACGACCCTGAATCCTAAGGCGATAACATGAACGTCCATCACATGATCTCATCTGCTCCCGTTCCCTGGAGACACCAGGTCACGGTAGAATGGACGACGCCAGAACTCCCGCAGGGTGGGAACGTACGTGTTGTTCTTGGTCTTGGAGTAACACTTCTTAAATAGCTGCAAGAAAATGAATGTCATGACAGATGTGAACACACTAGCTGTCTGTGTTGTATAAAGCACTGTAGTAAAATATTAATACAAGACTTACCCTTCCTTTCACATTCTGAATAGCTTCATCTTCTGAATCAATAATAATGTCATCAGTGGTTTGATTTCGAGAAGAGTTCCTTTCTGAAGGAATATGATAAGATTGATCAATAGTAGCTATGTAGAACATTGAGAAATATACATGGCTTTAATTTGATTTTTGCAGTTTTGTGTAATTGTGAAAAACATGAACTCAGTTCTTGAGCTCTTTATAAATGAGCTGTAGACGATTTTGCTAAAATATAATGAGGTTAAAATCAGGAAAAGCAATGTGAAGATGTGACTATGCTTAATGAATCGACAGATTTAGTTTCAACTGGGAAATGATGGTAACAAAATCTCTGATCCTATACCAACTGAAATGGATCATAAACAGGAAAGAAACTAGTAACCTAAATCATTTATACCACCTTACCAGGAGTATTATGCTCATCTTGCTATTTACAGATGAAACAAACGAGTTGTAAAATGAATAGATTTTTCTATATTGATAAATTGAAAGAAAGATGGACAGGAGTTAAATGGGGAAGCATTCTCCACGACAAGATACCATTAGGTAGATTTTAGACAGAGATCACATTGTGTCATTCACACAAATCAACTTCGAGTTTTCCGACTTAGTAAAATCTTAATCTAGTGGTGGGAGAACTGCTGTGGATTCTTAGTTACCTGAACTAGCCATCCTTACTTGGACTTCCTTAGTTACAAGAGGTATGATAGGAGAGACAGCAGAGGTTCTACATGGGGGGGATACAATAGGCAGTTAATGTTACTTGGGACACAACACAATGTTAAACATCACAGAACACTACTAACATTTGTATTAAATGGTTCTTTATTTATTCTTCTCAGTCATCATCTAATGCAGAAAACACTTAAGAGAAGTTCCCCTTACTGCTGATCAGTCACACTGCTCAGGTGCTTCTGGGGGGTCAACATGTTACTGAGCTTCCTTTTCCGGGTCACGCTGTTACCATTTCTTCCTCTGGACACACCGTTGATGGCTTGGTCTCTTGGAGACTTTGTAGCCTGTTCCTCACCGACCGAGGCGTTCAACAGCACGGGTTGAGTGACATCTCGGATATCCAGTCGTGTGACGACGACGCGAAGCTCACACTTCATACAGGAAGCAAGGTTAGAAGGCGGGCCACTGTCTCCCGGTGAGCTGCCGCCTGGTGTTGCCTTGGAAGCCTTACAGGTGTCATCGAGCCCATCTCTTCTTTTCCTGTCTCCACACAATTCTTTCCTGGGGGTGTCCTGTTCCAAAATGGATACTGTGTTGTCATTGGCTGGAGTGCTTTGTGGGAGGTCTTCCCCAGATATCGAGCCAATAACAGGTGCGATTGGTGGTCTAGTTTCTCTCCTCTGCCCAATTTTCGATCTCTGTGTTGATAGACCAGGGCTCGGGACCCAGTTTGCTGCTGTTGTAGATCCTGATTGGTGGGATGGGTGTTGTACTCTGCCAGAAGGAGGTAAGGAAAGGGAAGATAAAATGGAATCTCCGGTGGACGAGGGAATAGATGCTGAGGGTGCAACCACCCGCGTGATGCAAACGACAACAGGGAAAATGGTGTTGTGGGAAGACACAGACAAAGAGAAACAGAGAAAAAAATACAATCAGAAAAGGCACCGCGTCATTTTGTTCTACACAAACGTTTTGACCTGAGACAAATCACTCATGTCCTCACTGCGCTCACCAGCTGGGTCCAGGTGGCCCAAGCATCTCTCGTGCTTCAGCAGAGTCCTGAGGAGCTGTGGCTGAGACGCAGCACGCGCACACTCTTCCAGGACTGCAGGGGCGCCAGCGAGCCACGACGCAGTCTGAAACACGCACAAGACACCACCAACTGAAGCAGAGTGCAGAACACTCACTGTAGCACCACACTGATGCAGCATTAGTGCAAAAAGTCAAGTGTACATTTAGCTTAGCCCTTCACGTCTGGGTTCTTAGATATATAAAAAATGTCAGACTGTTCTGTAATTGTTTACAGTTAGAACTCTGATGGGCAATGTCTTTTTATATATTGATTGATGACTGATCCCTGCCGGTTACGGTCTGGCTTGACGTTGGGGAAAATGAGTCTTAGGTCAGTATGATGGATGTTTTCCCAGAACTGAACTGCAGAACGGTGCATATATATATATATATATATATATATATATATATATATATATATATATACACACACACACACCAGTATTAACTCAATAATGCATTGCACAAATTTGGCCTTTAAAACTGGTTTAAGATGTATGAATCAATGGTCAGTTAGCCAGACTGAAGGCAGCCGACCTCGGTGAGGTCTGGGACAGGCAGGAGCTGGTCCAGTCTGGTGAGGAACTCCCACAGCAGCTTCTCCAGAGCGGTCTCGTAATGAGGCCCGTACTGAGAGTCGAAGTCCTCCTGCAAACAGATTAAAGCGAGCACGTGTGTAGATGAGATTGTGTGCGCGAGTGTAAGGAAAGATCAAAGGAACTGAATCTACAGATTTAGCATAGTCTTATTCAAGCCTACTGATTTGTCCTGACATACAGGCAACGCAGGGAACTACTGTAAGAATTCTCTCACCTGGAAGAATCGTCTTCTTTCCTCTGGGTTCTTAAGCAAAGTCTGAACCAGGCTGTGGAAATTCTTCACAGCCATCTGGACTTTCTGATCCTTCCCCTGGAACAGATGGAAAACAGAATTTACTGGCTGAGAACCATCAAAAACTATTAGAACTCAGAGAGACAAACGGTGAAACTAGAGACTCACTTTTCCTACAGGCAGGGTGGGAGCACGTAGTCTCTTTAAGTGAGACAGAATTAACTCAGGGTCAGGAGACTGTGATGCACCGAGCTGTTCCAGGATCAGCTAAAGACATAACACTCAACATCAGCTTCGTTTTCAAAATCCATATAAAAACTTGAACTAGAGAACGATTAGCAAATTCCTAAGTCCAGATCATGGAACTCCAAAAGTAGCCAAGCAATCAGGTTATGATTCAAATCATAGTAGACTCAAGTTACAAGACCATTCAACTACTGGACTTGATTGTGTGGTACAGACAGGACAGGAAAAGACAAAACCGGGCCTCGTCCTCACCCGCGCCTGCAGACCCACGACCAGCTTTGCCTGATGTCTGTAACTCAGCAGTCCAGGTACCGTCTCCGATACTGATGTCACGAACTCCTCCAGCTTCCCGTAGTGCATCGCGTCACGCTGCTGCATCACCTTCCACATGGCCGCGGAGACCAGTCTTAGGGGCGGGGCCAACAGACGAAGGGAGGCGACAGGTACAGTTTCACCTGACCGGACACAATCAGACACAGATCGAAATGTGGTTATTGAAGCTGCCCAGCACATCGGAGTACCTGGTGGGCTATTAAATAGCCAACCATGTAATCTTATTAACTGAAATTGACTGGACATTTAACCATCTTAACACAGTAACTAACTATGCCAGTTTGCTATCTAGACGTATGGTATTGGAGTTGGACAATTGATCTAATTACTAGGGATGTGTTAATAAACATAGCTATCTAAATATCTGGCTTCTTAAATCAGTTATTAATTTGAAAGGTTGACTTACCGTTATTCATTTCGCGACTTCTAGCTAACCTAACTATGATTCTGTGCCAAATATTTATTCTAAGCGTGTCCAGCTATAGTTATATAAACGCATGAATTATTTATTAAAATTAAAGATCGAAGTGCTAAAATTAAAAAATATTCTAGATTGCCTAGCTGTTGTATTTTAACGTTAACACCAAACGCCCTTTTCGCGCCGCGGCAAACAACTAGGAACTACTTCCGGTAAAACGTCATACTTCTTCCGTGTTCCAATAACTACAGGCCTACGTGCGCACTCCGTGTGTACGTTTGTGTACTTCGTGTCGAGTGGCAGAAATGTGCACTTAAATCCACATAATTTACTCATAGGCTATTACTCAAATAGCGTAATTTTAAATGTAGTTTAAAGTAGTTACGCTACTGAATATTCCTGAATGTGTAAAAAGCTTCTTTATATATTTTAGTGCTAAAATAGAAATATAAATTTGACTTTTAAATGATCCATCTGTCGTTTTCAAAATGAATGTCTAATGAAAAAACAGGGACTATATTTCAACGGCATACAGTTGTTTTGGGCTCAGTGTACTGTATGTTTATATCCAGTTTATGTTGACAGGGAATTTGAACCTCCACCCCGTGCATTATCAGACAGCCTGCTGGACTTTACTCTCTGACATCTATAACTGAATCACTCATTTCAGACCAAAGTCAAGAGACATGGAACAGGCCTTGGGGCAGGCCCAACAACACACAGCTACTTTGCTACAGATTCACCACTTCTCTTGATACCTAGTATAAGAGAATATATAACATATAGGTAGTCTTTAGAAAGTCAAAATAATCTTGGATCACTGAGCTCACCAGAATGGAAACAACATCTTCACTGATTAAGTGAGTTTTATGTTTTTGCTTTTACTTCATTCCGTAAATAAATTTACCATGTTTGTACATACATGCTCCGGACATACATGCGTGATTCCTATACTGTTACGGATTATATTAGTTTTTCTAAATCAGTGAATAGTCTGGGCTCTGTCCTCATGCCAATATATAACTATTTCAAGTTAAGATGAAATATCGGTTATAATGTATCAATTTATTCAAGATCACATGTTAATCTACTGCATTTTTCATGCTGTGTTTTATAAAATGTTTTTTTCAAATGTCAGTCTTGATCCAACTGGTTTGGTTTAATAGCTTTCAACAAAAGTTCAGTACAAGATGGACACTTTGACCACAGAACGTTCAAACTTTCTCACGAGTTTTCATCAGATCTTTTCCACAGTTAATGTGCCGTCTGTCCCCAAACCCCGTCCAGGTCTGTGTCCCGGCGGGTATGGTCTCCTCCTCAGAGGCCGTTCAGGGTGTGCTCCTGGAACCGAGAGATCAGGAAGGGAGTTACTGCTGCATCCTTACAGGAGCTGCAAGAGAAGGTGAGTGTCAATTCACAAGTGACCAATAAGGGACCACAGTGCTGACAAGACATGTTTTCAAGTGCATTTTTAGCTAGTGTGCATTTTAAAATAGTGTAGTGACCTACCCTAAAAGTAAAGAAAACTTAAAGAGTAAAATTATGAGTAGAATAAATCTGAATCTGATTCATACGTGCGTCATTTAGGTGTGCCCAGTTTGGTATGGTGTGCACAAGTGCTCTTACATGATTGGGTGTGTGTTGGCTAGGCAGCTCACGCTCTGCAGATCCCTAGCCCGGTGTCTCTGGTGTGTGAGGAGGACGGCACCGAGGTGGATTCAGAAGAGTTCCTCATGGCAATGCCAGACAACACGGTGCTCATGGGCATGGAGCCGGGGCAGGCCTGGAGACCCCATCCTGTAGGTACGCGTGCGAGTGTGTGGGTCTTCAAAGGTGTGCATGTTTCAGTACTGTCTGTGTGTGTGTGTATGCCAGTTTTCTTATTATTTTTACTATAGTGCATGTTGTTTGTGTGTGTGTATACATTTAAAATACAAATGTATTATTTGCAGTTAGGTCAGAGAAGCGGTTCCATCAAACCAGCTGACTGCAAGCCCCGAACTGGTCGTGACATCGCCCAGGTGACCTTTGACCTTTACCGTCTGAACCCAAAGGACACATTTGGCTCCCTGAGCGTGAAGGCCAAGTTCAAGGGACTGTACTCCATCGGTGCCGACTTCCAGTGCCTGGGGCCCAAGAAAGTGCTCAGGTGAGAACCTTAGGAAGCCTGTTCGTCTCTTGAACGGTAGGGTTGTCCGTGACTTCTACATGATTACATTTATTTTATCTTTGGTTCTAAAGAGCTCTGAGTTCACATGCAGAATCAGTTCATTCTGTCGATCAAATGTATTTATCAACTAACCAGATGATTGAAATATATATTAAAAACTGAATATATTATTTTCTGATATTATTTGTATTGACAGAGAGACCCTCAGAATGATCTCCACTTTACTTCAAGCAGCGGGTCACATGTTGATCACTTCAGCCACTGTGATTCGCCGAATAATTCAGGGGGCGGACCTCTTGCAAGTTCAGCATGATACCATGCAGAAAGATTACTGGAACTGACTGTTTTTATGAGGAAATCAACAGCTCTTGCTTTGTGAATACAACTTATTTTAAGGATTCAGTATTCTTCAATCTGTATTTCAGTATCAGTCTGACAGACCTGCTTAACAGGTTTGTCACAAACTACAGAAAAATATGATGGACATCTCAGTAAAATGCAGTCCAAAACCAACCTTATTTGGTATCCAGGAAATCTCTTCCATGCAACAATGGAAATACAGACAAAAATTTAAATTGTATGTATGATTACCGTATTATCTATTTCATTTGTTTATTTAAAAATTGTTTAGCAGTTTGAGTTAAAATGTCATTGTAACCAAGGGGAAATTGCATTGTAACCAAAAGAAAGCATTTTCTAGAAACAAGTACAAAAATCTTCACAAACAAAAAGGGTTTTTTGTAATCATGTCCATAATATCAATCAAATGCATAGAATACAAAATGTAAAATTCAAGCTTTTTGTGTAATTATGGTCCTAAGAGTAAAAACACAAAGCCAACAAAACACGACTCAGCCAAAATTATTTAAAAAAAGGAACACAATTTTAACACAATAAATAATTCTAATAACATTTTTAAAATAAATATAATTTCTTCTTTTTTAAAGCAAAGCTTTAACAGTACCGTGGATGGGAAATCTTAGCCACATTCATGCAATTTTAAAATTTCAAAAAGAAACAAACCTTCATAAAAAGAAGCAAAAACTGAAGTGCATCGAATGACAAACTTAATTCGTATTGTCTATGCAAACATAAACATAAACTTAATTCTTAACTCCATTATTACCTCAATGAGAACACCAAAACACTACATATAAACAAAGATCACGGGGCTCTCCAGTGCCTGGGCTAAGCAAATGGTTTTGAATTTCTTTTTTGTGGTCATAAAGATAACCTAAGTTGTATTGGCAAAATGAAATACATTATATATATTTATATATTGTATTAAGGGTTTGTATGCAGCACCAGATTGTATAAATGCATCAGTGGTAATAAACACTAGACATGAGACAGAGAAAACTTTAAGAAAGATTCATTATATACCTTATGGCAGTCATGTAGAGTCCAGACCCTACTTTTCTGTTAATCTAAACACTCATACATCATATCTAACATTACAATTACCCTTGGGTCAAAGGTCACCACCTGCCAGTCCTGAAGAACTTGGCGTGTATAAGCCATCCCATGTCCTGATCTCACCCTCTCCTGTCCCATTACTGGATTGGGACACCACCAGACTGAAACCAGCGTCTACTCCCTCAGGACCCGCCCTGCTCCGTCCACCCCGCCCCCTCTCCTCTACTCCCTCAGGACCCGCCCTGCTCCGTCCACCCCGCCCCCTCTCCTCTACTCCCTCAGGACCCGCCCTGCTCCGGCCGGTCCGCCCACCTCTCCTCTGCTGCTTTGTGAGGCCCGCGATTATGCGCTCCCTGTTCTCCGAGCTCATCCAGCGCATGTTGGAGTGTTTGATGTGGTAGCGTGTGTCCCCGAACCACTGCACGATCTCCGTCCGCGTCAGGCCCGACTTCCTCTGGAGGACTGTGTAGTCATCGCTGCTGGGCCACTGGCAGCGTAGGAAGCTCTGTCTGAGCACTTCCAGCTGCTCCTTGGTCTTCTTGCGGAGGTAGGGCTCAGGCCCGGCGCTGGGGGCGTGGCCTTGCAGGAAGGATGGAGAGGGAGAGGAGGAGGAGGGAGAGGGGGAAGGGCCTACTGAAAGGTCTACGTCAATCTCCTGTTGTTCGTGTTTAACGGACGTGTGACTATGGCCAAACTCCAGGCCTTCACCCTCTCCCTCTTTCCCTGGATCTGACATACTGACCCCCTCCACTAGGGGGCCCTGCTTACCTTCCAGTTCAAACTCAAGTCCCGCCCCCGAGCCAATAGTGTCGCTGGCTTCATACAGGCTGCCGCCTTCCAATCGCCTTCGTAACCTACCCAGGAGCTGCTGTGGTCGACTCCGCCTTCCCTCCCCAGCTAACCAACCCCGGCCGCTCCTGCGAAGCTGGTAACGGCTGTCGGCGAACCATTTGCGGATCTCGTGGCGGCCGAGGCCGGTCACGCGCTGCAGGCGCTGGACCTCGGCCTCCGTGGGCCAGTTCCTGTGGACGAAACTGCGTCGGAGCAACATGAGCTGAGCTTTAGACTTCTTCCGCAGTGGGGTGGCGGGGGCACGGCAGGGCTCCGGCCTGGGCGGGTACGTCAGGGCCGTGTACTGCGCCGTGCTGCCGTGGTGGCCGTGGGCATCAGGCTGCGGTGGGCACATGTACACGTCGGGACTCTGGAGCTCAGCTCCGCCAGGAGGCGAGTGGTTCGTGTCACAGTGGGCCTGAGGAGGGATTCTGTGTGGGGACGAGTGCTTGAAAGCGCTGGTGTGAAGAGCTTCTGGTCTGTACTCAAAATGCTGTTCCAAACCGTTGGTGTACTGATTACTGGTACCGTGCTGTAGAAAAGCACTGATGCTGTAGTCACTGGCACAGTGCTGAAATAAGCCCTTGCCACGGTCCGCTGCGTGACGCGTCTGCTCTGAATAGGCGTCCCTGGCGGCTGCCCGTCTAAAACCCTGATGCGGCGCCTCCTGCCCACGTGTTCTCTTGTGCGGCGAAGAGTCCCGCGTCTCGTCTTCGCCGCCATCGTCCTCGAGGCCCTCGGCGGTGGGGCCTCTGCACATGCGGCGCAGACGCAGGCGGGTCTGGTGGATGTCGGCGTCGGCCCAGCTGATGCCGTAGCGCACGCGCTGCATCATGAACCACACCTTGACGCGGTCCGGCGACAGCGAGCAGCGGCGGGCGAGGGCCCCGGCCTCCTGCTCCGTGGGGTACGGGAAGGCGTTGAAGGCTTCCACCAGCTCCGCAACGCCGTCCAGCTCGCGCGTCTGCTCCGAGCGCACCCACACCAGCTTCAGCCCCTCGGACACCAGCGGCAGACACACCAGCGGCGTCCGGTTGAGGCCGGCTGAGCCAAACGAGGCAGAGTCCTCACTTTGGTTTCCTTTGGTAGACCCTGAAGAGGATGAGGCCTTCCTCCGAGGCAGAATGGAGACGGGGGATGTGCTTTTGGTGACCTCGGCAGTGGTTCTGTTTACCACAGCATCTTTCCGCTCTGGTACCTGGTTCTCTGCAGCACATGCTGTTCTGCTCATCTCTGAGTGTTTGGATGAGGAAAGTGTGGCCCCCTCGGAGGGCACCGACTGTGGAAAGCAAAGGAAACAATGTGGATATGTTCACTGACAGATTGAATGTGTGGTGCTGAAACTACATGCATTAAACCATCAGGCTTAGTTGCAAACAAAAGGAGTACTCTAGAGGCACCATCATAAAAGTAAAGTAATAGGATTTTGGTTTGCAGGGATTCATTAATTCAGGTATTTAAATCAACCAGAAGCCAAAATATGATTTGCCAACTTGACTGGTAACCACTTTAATTGTGATTTTTATACCAGTTTATGTGCATGTGATCATGAACTATAAATTAAAGATGATGTGTTTACCTGAGAGTTAAAACATCTTGAAGTGATTATTACATTTTATTAATGAATGTCAACACACTAAAGGAGCTCCATGAAAGAGCTGTATGCACAAAACAAAGAAGAAATCAATTTCTGTATTCATTTAATTGCCTTTATTACCTGGACCTTTATTCAAAGCAGAAGGCAAAGAGAAGATTCAGTAAATTGATTATTACCATATACTTATCTTTACAACAACTTTTCAGTGCGAAAAACAAACAACACCTGCCTTTCCAGTTGGAGGGCTGCTTTGTCTTTCTGAGCTTGGGTCCACACATATAACCTGGACAACACCCTCCTGTCCTCTGTCGTGTCCCTCATCGTTTAGCGAGCTCGGCCCAGGCAGGGTGGTGACGGGATGGCTGGAGTGTAGATGCTGGCTCAGACCGCAGACGTCGGACGCTTTGTAGCCACAAATCCGACAGCCGTAGTCCTCCGTGCCTGCACTCTCCCCCCTACCCTCGTCTCCGTGGGTCTCCTCCACACTCATAATAAGCACTTCCCGGCTGTCCGGGTCCTGCCATGAACCGTCTGGTGCCTGACGCGGCTCCATTGCAACCTGCAGAGATGAAAAACAAAAGTCTTCATGTAGTTTTTAAACATTTAAATAATATTTAAATTATTTAATAGATAAATAGTTAGGCTTTATGCGTCTAAAAATTGGTCGATAATATTCGCAGCTGTCTAACTGTCCTGCAGACAGTAGCGTTATTCACATGCTTGTCGGAACAAAGGCATTTAGCTCTCTAGCTAGCTAGCTGGCTATAACTGCACTTCATAATCTACATGAAGCTGTATAAAACTAGGACAAGTTTAACTACAAACTCTTTACTGTCCAGGAGATAAAGACGACTGCTGGATGCTAATGAAGCCATAACGTTCCTTGGCTAAGCACACTCGCCTCGGATCGCGGCTGTCAGTCTCAATGTTTGGTTTGTCGCATCTTCGATCCGTGAAAACAGAAACACTGAACTGGTGCAGCTTTCAAAATAAAAGCCCGCAAGAATGAATAGGTAGACTATACAAAATACGTACTTTATGTTGATTATTTTTTTATTATACTCCTTGCAGAACTCTTGTCTCACGTTTACTTTTCCCGCAAACTATATCTTGAACAAAAATACATTGTTACTTTAGCACTTGACATGAATGTTTAAAAGCAGTAACATGAACTGCCTTCTGTTGGATGGCTATCACGTGGCTCAGAATATCATCCGAGTCATCCTAAAAAATCGCTAAGGTCAGGCAGAACTTGGTGACTCATGTGACCAAAGGTTAGGTCTTACCCACCATAAATGTACCTTCATTATCCCTTTATCCATTTACAGAGAATTGCAGTTAGAAAGATCAGTTGGACAACATCAGTGGAACTGATTTTTTTTACCTTTATTATTTGAATAGGATAGAAATAAACACATTAAATAAAGAGGAAATGCTAGACCTGAGTTCTACATAACATCAGATTCTCTTCATAACCCAGAAACACTTTGTCAGAGGGAAGAATACATATTCAATTTCCTCTGGAGTGTAAAGCCAGAATCCAGTCAAAAGGCCCAGTAAGCCCATTATTATAGTCACTCCAAATTTAAGATTGATTTAACAAATTCACATCAGGACCTCCCTTCCTTTGTATATTCATGGGTGAAATATTGCCTGGTTTCTGAGTGGATTGAATAACTGTCTTCCTTTCAGCAAAGAAAATGACAGGCACATACTGAGAGAGTTTGCAAAGCTCGTGAGGTGGATGTTAACATAAAAACACCTGCAATTGCTTAAATATTTTTAGAAAACCAATTGTGCAGACACAGCTCATTAGTAAAATATGCAGAATATGTATTATGTTCTACTTTGCAATGTAGCCATGTATGCAGAAATTAAATATGTCTTTGGTACTATTTGGTTACATGTAGCTAATGAAATACATTCATTTAAAATGATACAGTTATTCATCTGTTTAAAAGTTTAAGCAAGTACTCAGAACATGGTGATGTTTTAGTTACAAAAAGGTCAACGTGATAAAAGATCCTGAGAAGGCAGCTGTGTGGTGAAAGGGGAAAAACAGGAGCTGATAAATGACAAAAGTAGAATGTGTTGACATACCAACGAGCGAGCCACACACACACACACACACACACACACACACCTGAGAGAGGGACAGAGCGAGTGATTAGTGCCACCTGCTGGACTTTACACAGTTTAAAGAATCATGTTGGGAGTTTTATTATTCATAAAATATTGTTATTGTAACATATATGTAATAAATCAGCATCCAGTACAGAAAATACAGGAAGGAAAACAGTTCAGAAGTCTTCGATTCCTCAGAACTTTTAGGCAAATTACAATCTGCCTTAAGAGTTTCAAGCATGAGTGTAATCATGTAATGAGCAGTCCTGGAGTTAGCCTGACGTAGACCGACAATTTCACTGGATTGTCGAAGGTTTTCTTTTACTTTTAAAATCCAAAAGAATATAATGAATATAATTAGATAATTACAGACAAGCTTCAAGGAAGTTTTAATTTTAACTGAAATTTAAGTTACTCTTAACTTAATTATTTATAAAACTGCAAAATTAGACATATTAATGGATAAAAACTAAATATGTAATAATTGTAAAATATTCCCAAATCCCTACAGTTATTTTAAAATAAGGACTTAAATGAATTGATGTCACACTAATGATATGCACTTGTCAAAAATCTGTTCCTTCTTTGCCATAGATTGTTGAATATATTCATTAAATTTCATTTAGTCATTACAGACGAGATGACACAGGTAATATGATGAATGGAGCTGAGTTTTTGCCTTTATAATTATAACAGGGACAAAAAAATGGGTAGAGTTTCTCAGTGAAGGACTGACCAGTGAAAGAGTAGATATGAGACCTGGCCTCCACATCATAAAAGGAGACCAGACCCTCCTCATAATCCACAAACACGCCCAAAACATGGGGCTTTTCCCTCAGGTTGAGGGGGACAGAGAAATCAGCACAAGCTTTAAACTCGATCCCGTTCCTCAGACATACGGTCCAGTACCCATTCGGAGGGGTCAGTGTAATCTGCCCCTTCCTGTTAACAGACTCACTGGCCACTCCTACATCCCACTCAGTCTTCCCCTTGACCTGAACCTCATAGTAAAATCTCCCTGATGAAAACCCCTCCTTTCCCAGGACAATGGCATACATGTCAAATCTCTTTGGGTTGTCAGGGAGATTCTGTTTTGTGTCTCCACATGTCACTATTTTCCCATCTTCAGACAGGACGAGGTAGCGGTTAGCAGTGTCAGGATCCAGAATCACATCCACTGAGAGAAACAGTGATATGAATGCACAGAAGACACATTTGCTGCAGTAGTGTAGTGCAGATCTCTACATTTTAATGCTGTAAAAATCTAACTCAATACAATTTAACAAAATAAAGAGAGAAAAGACCAGAAGTCACACTGTACCTGCATACTGTTCAATCATGTCCAGCTCTGTGGAGACTAATTTCCATAAAAAATATTTAAAAGAAACCGCTTTAATTTTGGACTCCAGTGAAGCGACTTAACAGATAAAACATCTCAATAATAAGTAATTTCATAAAGTAATAATTTCTTTTCTACTTTGGATCAAACAAAATATTTTTTCTGTTACAGACCTATGCCTGGTAAATGTCAAATGTAAAAGTTTCTCACCTGTGTCTCTCAGTTTTTCATTCAGTCTTTTGCTAATTCTATCATTCAGCGTCTTCTGCAGATAGGACAAAACTCTTCTCACATTCTCTATGCTCAGACGGATGTCAATACTGATGTCAGTCCAGTTTTTGGTTTGTGGAGGGTTGCATACAGTTGGGTAGATCTACAGTACAGCAGAAGAGAGGAGAAACCCCTCAGCATGGGGAGGGTTGTCCTGTGATGTGCTGTGTTGTCTCTGAGCAGAGAAAGGAACACTGACCTGTAGGAGGTGGATGTGGTCCTCAGTGTGGGAGAGCTGCTCCAGCTCACCGTCTCTCCTCTTTAGTTCAGTGATCTCCTGCTCCAGGGCTTTAATGAGTCCTTCAGCCTGCCTCTCTGCTGCTTTCTGCTTCTCCTCCATCACCTGAAGCAGCTCAGCCTGGCTTCTCTCAATGGAGCGCACCAGAGCAGTGAAGATCTCAGCATTGTCTGCAATCTCTCTCTCTGTGCCTTTCTAATGGAAGAAGAATACTTGAATGAAACAAAGTGTTAAATCTATATTTCTGTTAAATCACATTAGAACAACTTGTAGTAGATATGAAGGTTTTGACCCACCTTTCTGAGCGCTACTGAGTGTTTGATCTGGTCAATCTTCTTCAGTCTCTCTTGGATCATCTGCTGTACTTCTGACTGTGTCTTCCACAGTTGTGTCTATGGGAAGAAAGAATATATAAATGTATTTTTTTAACATTCAATTAGTTTTATTACTCTTGCTCACTGGAGTCAGATTGGTTGATGATGTGTAATTACGCTCTAGTCCTGATGATGCCTGTAACGGGCAGGGTGAGCAACTTAAAAAGGAAGCGATCACGCCAAGTCTCAGGGAAATAGGATGGTTTAATAGAAAGTGTGCAAACCAAAAACCCGTGCATTGTTCCGAATGAAGGAAATAATAACCAGCAGTCAACTGGTACAAAGACAAGACATATATAGACGAACAAACTACCCTCAGGTGAGACGGATCACGGGTCCCGCCCACCTGAGGGACGAACATCACGTGACCAAAAACAGGACCGCTGCCGCTGTAACCGGGGGCGACCGGTAGGGTAAAATCTAAGGGTAAAATCTAACCTCAAGATTTGCTATAAGCAAACATCAAAAATGTAAAAAAAAAAAAAAAAAAGGATAGAAAAATTGGTTTTATATTTGAAAGAGTTCTTGGGAGTATTAATCGCAAGACAAAAGGTTTATGTGGAAACCCTGGAATAAATATAAATAAATAAACGTTGTTGCTCATCTTTCCATATTGGCTGGTGTATTCATTGCAACTGAAAAAGTGATATTTCATTGCGCGTGACGGAATGCGCAGTGAGCCCCGCGATTACAATCCTGTTCTGACGTCATAAAACAATGAACCACTAGAGGGCGGCAGTGACGCGTACGAGGAGCACTCGGGCCCAGCACGGGCGCTATGTCCGCGACATCAGTATTGAAACAGGTTTCAATAAAATGCCGCCACTTCACCCGTCTACATTTAGATACAGCCTTGGTTACAAGTACATCTTTCAGTACAAACATTTAATTATTTAATTAGAATCATTTGTGGGATATTAACATTTTTACATAAGAGTGTTTAAGGTTGATTTCAGTCAGTTTTCTCACCTTTTTCTGTCCACTCTCGTGTTCTACGGGAACTGTCCTGTGAGTCTTGTGGTCTGTCTCAATGCAAAACTGACACACACACATCTTGTCATTTTTACAGAACATCTCCAGGGGTCTCTCATGTTTCTGACATATGTAATCCTCCAGATTCTTCACAGGGTTTATTAGTTTGTGTTTCTTAAGTTTTGTGACGTTATTATGGGGCTCTAGATGAGATTTACAAAATGTCAGACCACAATCCAGACAGGATTTTACAGCCTTCATCTTCACTCCAGTGCAGGTGTCACAAAGAACATCAGGTTTATTGAGGCCACTTTTCTTCTTGAATTGATCCACAACCTCTCTCAGTGTTGTATTAATCTTGAGTTCAGGTCTCTTATTGAATTTCTCTTTACATAATGGACAATGAAAATGTTGACTGTTATCCCAGTAGTCTGTAAGGCAGGTCTTGCAGAAGTTGTGTCCACATGGAGTTGAGACGGGATCAGTTAACGCATCCAGACAGATGGAACACTGGACCTGCTTCTCAGACAGGTGATTTCTGGAATCATGTGTAACTGTGTTTGATAAGATTAGAACAAAAAATGTGAGGAATACTTATAAGTATTTAATTGTTCAACAGTTATTTTCTTAGTTCTTTTTATGTTTACACTTTGCAAATATAATCTAAAGACCGTACGATCAGCTTCCTGACTACCATTCTTCTGTACATAGGACAAAGTTGATGGAAATAAAAAAATTATCAATGTAAAAATGTAAAAATTTTGAAAATTCAGTTTACATTCTGTATGTCAAGAATTTAATTGTGACATTGATCTACTGCAATAAATAACATACCACTGAACCTTTTAAGCACCGTTTAAAGCACTCCACCCTGTAACCGTTAATCTGGTTTGACTGGATATACAGGGCCAAGGGCATCCTGTCTTGTGGGAGCAGGACAACATAGTTTACACAGAGATCCATCTGATCTGGGTTGATTGGGTCCACTTAGCCTCAAACGGTGTGTTCACACTGTTCTTTCTGCTTTCTCTCGGTTGTGGCGATTCTGCCATTGCCTACTATTTAAACTTCTTTATTTGTTTTTAGCAAGAAACAAGACCACACTGTCCTCATACAGAACACAAGAATTATAAGAAAATAATAAGAAAATAATAATAATAAAATCTGCTATTGTAATGAACATTATTTATGGTTACATTGTGATACATTGGTGTGGAGTTTAAACAATTAGTACTTAAACATTTTAAAGTAGTCATTGAGAGATTATATGATAATTTAAGAAAATGTTATTGCTATACATTTTATTGCATAAAAAGTTACATTTCTTACCAGGTATATTGTGTCTTGCCTCAAATGAAGATCACAGGCAAAATATCTACCAGCCAAGAGGTGGCACCCTGATTTATAGTTTCAGATAATAATCTACTTCAGTATGACGAGTCATCACTTAGCAGGAGTAATGTGGGAAAATATATGATGGTAAAAATGTCTCAAATGATAAAATACTTCATCAATAAATGTAAATTACTACAGATATAATAATAATCAAGGAGACTTAGATTTGACCTTTGCTATATGTATATGTGATTCAGCTTCACTGTATGCAGAACATCCCCATACCAGGTTAGACAAACATCACAGACAAAAAGGCTAGCATTATTTACAATAACACAGATGTTGGCACATAATTACAATGTAATTTAACTCCTACAACTCCTTGTGATTTTAGTGAATAATTTGGTAACTAAGTACCATAAGCAATGCTTTAATAAGTATACTCTGCCTGTTTGTTGAGCATATTCAGCCTGTTTAGTGAATGTACTATATTGAGTATACTCAGCCTTTACTCTGTGCTGTGACATATGATATACAATATGAGTTGAGGGATGCCAGAAGTGTAGGAAGCTTTATCTTACATTCCTAATCAATACCCCAAACAAGAAATCTTCAAACAGTCAAATGATAACCACATATTGAAACAAGGATAGCAGGGTGTGTGGTAGGGAGTGTTCACACAGATGAGGACAGTGAGTAGGGTGTGTGGTAGGGAGTGTTCACATAGATGAGGACAGTGAGCAGGGTGTGCGGTAGGGAGTGTTCACATAGATGAGGACAGTGAGCAGGGTGTGTGGTAGGGAGTGTTCACATAGATGAGGACAGTGAGCAGGAAGAGTAGTTCTTTAATTTTCTGGACCACATTAATTTCATGCTGGAATAATGTATTTCATACAACACAGATTTTCCTTAAGAATAGTTATTTAATTAAATATAACCACATCAACAAAAGGTACTGAAAGTCTTCATGCTACAGTACTGCAGACTGGATGAGCATCCAATGACCACTGTCAGAACGTTTAGGTCAGCAAACGTCATTCACATAGCTCCTCACTTCCTGTGTTGATTGTACACGCGTTTGTGCTGCAGTCAGCATTCAGCACCCAGCTATTTACCAGTTATCAGATAACAGTGACACCTGACCGGCTTTCTTTTCTTAGTTTGCAAAAAATGGTAAGAAAGCAAGAAAGATTATATTAGACCAGTGCTGAACCAACACTGCCATATTTGCATTCCCATCTCCGCCCCCACCTCTCTATTTTGTTAACATGTCCATTTAAGCCCCTGCTCTTTATGTTTGGCTTGTCATCATTTTGGTTTGTTCCTGTTAGTATAGCCATGCCCTCATTGTCTGTCAGTTGTCTGTTGTGTGTTCATGATTCATTTTGTTCTGTATTTAGGTTCTGTGTTTCATTGTGGGTCAATGTTTCTTATTACCATTGCTTGCTGATTATGTTTCATTAAGATGCGCTTAATGAGCGCTTCACCAGTGATACATATTTCATGGTAATGTTTCATGGTTACGTGTCGCATTGTAACACTTAACTATTGTGACGCTGGAAACATGAAGCAACACAGACACTATCATCCCTTTATGCCAGACATCCTTAGCCGGCACCCATCGTTGCTCCTCCTGGCCGAATCCTTCCCAGTCTATTAGATAATGCAGAATGTTACCACAGCGTTTGGAGTCTAGAATTTCCCGAATTGTGTAGACGGGGGTACCATCGTAATCAATGGCTATGGGCGGAACGTCCTCTAGGGCAGCCTCGTCCAGGGGACCCTGAATCTCCTTCCTGTTCAGGAGACAAAAGACGTTTCCGTCCACCTCGTGTTGGTAACCTTTCAGTTCTGCAATACAAATAGTAAAATACTGTAAATACTGTGTAGGAATACAAAGTAGGAATACATTTCCCAAATACTTGAAACATACTTTATATTTACAGTCCTACAGAACAGTCCACAGGCAATACTGTACTCATTGAGTACTGTATTGATATGTAGTACTGCAGTTTCCTACTAGAGTTGATTTCTTACCTGTTCTCATTACGGAAAGTCCGATTGATGCTACAGTGTACCTACTCAAATTTGGCTGTACTCTTTGCCAAGCCTCCCTCATTGTTAGACCATGGTTGACCACATGGTCAACCAAAGTGGTTGGGATCTCATCAGAGATTACAGTCCTTGGCCTTCCTCGTCCTCCCCGTCCTCCTCCTCTTACTCTCACTCCTCTGGCTCTGCCTCTGTTTCCACTGTTGGCATCCATTGCTCCAAAACAGAAGAGCTCACCTTTTGCCATTTTATGCTAAAGCTCCGATTGCTGGTTGTAAACATGTGTGACAGGTTTTTGCCGATGTGATGAGTCAGTGTGCATAGTAGGACAATTAACTTTAGAAATTTGAATAACAGTGTGTTCCTTGTGAAAACAAGAGATTTTCTTCAAGAAAATTATGCCAAATGCAGGAAATTGCGTGTAGTGTTTTGAAAAAAGTGTGTTTTAGAACTGCAATTTGAGTGTAAAGCAGGAATTGTGCTTGTAGTTTAGTAGAATTGGTTCAGGGGGTTGGAGCAATAGTTACATGTTGTGGTCATTGTGTCTCATTTACCAGTATTAGTGTGTAAACAATCGAGAAAAACTGTAATAGTGGTAATATGGGCCAGCAAGGGTCTGTCTATTTATATGTTGGTGGATGGATGGACTGATAGGTACAGAGAGAAAGAGTGAGTCACATTCAGATTTGATCTTTCCTATATTGTTCTTTATTATGTTGACAGGTTTAAAAAAACCCAAGAAACAAAACCGATGACTGATCATTGAGAATTAAAAGAACTAATCCCAAATCATTGTGAATTTCCCCATTGCGGGACTAATAAAGGTTTATCTTATCTTATAACAGCTACTACCTTTGTATGTTGTCTCAATGTTCACATTGTGGTCTCAAAAAGATTAAAGTTGATTCAAGAGGGTTTACAGTTCTTTACCTTTGGTGACCCTTAAACTCTGAAATTAACAGCTATGTTGTCTGTATAGTGAAGAACAAAAGAGTAACTGATAACCATTGACAAAATGTATATATCACAATGCACCAGACACCCTACCTGAGGATTTTGCTGGCACACACACCAGTCAGACTATGATCAGATTATATGATTAATATTAAGTTGTATTATACACAACAAAAATTTCCCAACATTAGATGTGAACATTAACAATTAGTTAAAACAAGAATAATGTAAGGACATTTAGTCACACACACACACACGCACATGCACACACACGCACACACACACACACACACACACACACACACACACACACACACACACACACACACACACACACACACACACCTGTCTCACTCCCAATCTCCTGTCTGTTTCTCCCTGTGTCTTGTTTTTCTCCTTTGTTTCTTCTTCTTCTCTTTAAAGTCACAGCAACACTCGTCCAGAGCTGCACACTGCTGCTCCTTCCTGTGAACTATGGATGTACTGAGTGTGTTACAGCTACTCTGATGAATCACTACACCTCGACTACTACAGCTGACACTACTGTACTACTGACATCACTACTGTACTACTGACACTACTGTACTACAGACAGCACTACTGTACTACTGACACTACAGTACTACAGACAGCACTACTGTACTACTGACACTACTGTACTACTGACATCACTACTGTACTACTGACTGGACTACTGACACTACTGTAGTACTGACTATACTGTACTACTGAGTCATTCTTCCTTTTTTCTGGTCAGCACTACTGTACTACTGACACTATTGTACTACTGACACTACTGTACTACTGAGTCATTCTTCCTTTTTTCTGGTCAACACAGTGCTTCGTTGTTTTGTGTTGCCATGGAGATTAAAGACCATCCATTCCTACTGTCGCGTCTCACTCTGTCATTCCTTGTTGCTGTTTACATGTTCATTCATGTTTACATATTTTATTTCAGCTGGTTTTCTTTTAAAACTAAACAGGGGGCAAAGACAAGACACGGAGAAATACTAATAAACGAGAACTAACAACGTTAAGCAATACAAACGACGAGAGAAGTGAACAGCAAACACGAACTGAACTGGAACATAGGACCAAGAGAAGTAGAGTAAAGGTAATGACAGACTAACCAAACAAAGAATATGACGTGGACCAGGAAAACTAGGTAACCTAAACGAGTGAGATAGAATGCGGGGTAAATGGGCAGGGAAACACAAGGGAGATACGGACGACGACCGACAATGAAGGCTTGGAAGGAGCAAACTAAATACACAGAGACTGCGAACACAGCAAGACACAGCTGGAGCGAACGGATAGCAGCGTGGGGAAACCATGGAAACAAAAAACAAGGTGGGGTTAGATCGAATGACACAAGACAAGGGCGGAGGGAGGAGCCATATGTGACAAATATCGTAGATTGAATATGGCAAACATTCATTCAGCCTTAAATATACGGGAGATGACCAGTGGTGCTGAGTTTTTACCTCCATCATTGGTACAAGGACTGAAGAATGGGTAGAGTTTCTCAATGAAGGACTGACCAGTGTAAGAGTAGATATGAGACCTGGCCTCTACATCATAAAAGGAGACCAGACCCTCCTCATAATCCACAAACACCCCCACTGTCTGGAGCTTCTGTCTCAGGGTGAGGGGGACACGGGGACAATCACAAGCCTTATACTGATTCTCATTCCTCAGAATCAAACTCCAGAACCCATTCTGAGGACTCAGTGTATTCTCCCCCTTCCTGTTAACAGACTCTCTGGCCAATCCTACTCCCCAGTCAGTCTTCCCCTTGACCTGAACCTCATAGTAAAATCTCCCTGATGAGAACCCCTCCTTTCCCATGACATTGGGATATAGGTCAAATCTTTTTGGGTTGTCAGGGAGATTCTGTTTTGTTTCTCCACATTTTACTTGTTTTCCATCATCAGACAGGATGAGGTAGTGATTAGCTGTATCAGGATCCAGAGTCACATCCACTGAGAGAAACATACAGAATGTTATACATACATAATAATAAACTACATAAATATATATCCTACTGATTAAAATATATAACAGGGTTTGTAGGAGACAAAAATATACACAGAGTAAACATTTTATAATGACTGTATCATCTTAGAAAATAATTACACATTTAAAAAGGGAAATATTGAAGTATCGCTCACAGACTGCATAATTTACAGGTGCTATTGGGGAACTAGGAACATAATTTCATCATTGTTAGAGGAAGAACACACCCTATGTGAATCCTGGAATTAATCATTTATCCCCTGACCCCAGGTCTCCATCCATATTTCATTAATATATATGTATTTTTTCACCCTACAGTGACAGGGGTGGCATATGTTGGATTTCACCACTTTTTCACGTTTTATTGTTCTTTATAATGTAATAAAATGTACATTATATGTAGGCTACATGTACAAATGTAATATGTACATAAGTACAAATGTAATATATATTGATGCAAACATTGTGTATAAATAGTATTTTATTTTTTCCTTATTGTGACACTAATAAAGATTTTTCAGGCAGTGTTCACACATAAATCTGATCCTTTCAAATGAAATTTGAGTTACTTTTTTGTATGTGATCTGTAACCCTATTAGTAGCTGAGTCATGGCTATGCTATATGAATGAGAAATAAATTATCATGCCTAACACTGCCGGACTCTCTAACTTTTTTTGATTTTGGCTAAAACAAAAATATTTATTCTGTTACAGACCTATGACTGGTAAATGTCAAATGTAAAGGTTTCTCACCTGTATCTCTCAGCTTTTCATTCAGTTTTTTATTAATTCTATCATTCAGCGTCTTCTGCAGATGGGACAAAACTCTTCTTATATTCACTACACTCAGACGGATGTCAATACTGATGTCAGTCCAGTTCTTGGTGTGAGGAGGGCTGTTCAGGGTTGGGTAGATCTACAGTACAGCAGGAGAGAGGAGAAACCCCTCAGCATGGGGAGGGTTGTCCTGTGATGTGCTGTGTTGTCTCTGAGCAGAGAGAGGAACACTGACCTGTAGGAGGTGGATGTGGTCCTCAGTGTGGGAGAGCTGCTCCAGCTCACTGTCTCTCCTCTTTAGTTCAGTGATCTCCTGCTCCAGGTCTTTAATGAGTCCTTCAGCCTGCCTCTCTGCTGCTTTCTGCTTCTCCTCCATCATCTGAAGCAGCTCAGCCTGGCTTCTCTCAATGGAGCGCACCAGAGCAGTGAAGACCTCAATGCTGTCTGCAATCTCTCTCTCTGTGCTTTTCTAATGGAAGAAGAAATTAATAGAAAAAAAAACTTCAACTTTGAAAAACATACGGCTTTCAAAATTCTGATTAACTCTTGTTTGCAGAGGTGGGTAGAGTATTCAACAATTTTACTCAAGTAAAAGTACAGTTACTTGAACCAAATGTTACTCAGGTAAAAGTAAAAGTATGCATCCCAAAAATTTACTTGAGTAAAAGTAAAAAAGTACTTTGATTAAAAGCTACTCAAGTAGTGAGTAAATGCATGAGTACTGTCTCGTGTCAGTAAATTACATCATGAGAAACTGAATTACGGGAAATAATGACTTTTAATAATAAAAATAATTTATTATAAATAAATATTATATATATAAATTATTTATTATAAATAATATGTATTTTTGTTTGTTCCTAATTATTAGGCCTGTGTAACTTTAATGTGTTCCACAAAGGCACTAACTGATGAGACTGTCAGCCAATATGTGTAGCTACAACTTCACACCAACTGAATCAATTTATAGCAGACTTAATCATCCTATATTGCTAGTGTGTACAATCAGTGTGAGAACTGGTTTTTAGTATTGCACTGCGCTACATTTAATAATTACATCATACAAACGTTATGCCTGAGAGATATAGCATTATACATACAGCAAACTTCTCGCATTGTGTTTCCTCATATTTGATGTTGAGTTCTTGTAGGCTGAAATGTCCACACGTTTGCAGACACAATTGGCAGCGCCAAGGTTGCAAACTCTCGCGCATTGAGCGTGAGACACACGCATTTGACCATCTTCACACGCTTACACGCCACACATCCGATTTCTCACACCAAAAAAAATCCAGTTTATTTACCTCTGATCCACATCTATGATTCAATGAGTTACTAGTTCGCTCTGGCGCCAACCACTGGCGATCGATCGATCGCGATATAATACTTAATTTGTGTTTAAATCTCACTAAAAGTGATCTTGTCACTTTCTGTCACTTTCTTGCTACGGTGGAGAAAGTTTGCGTATGTGATCACGTGATTGACCGGCTTCATTTGATTGGTCACTCGTACTCGGGTGACGAGACGTTAGTCAGTCTTCTCACTAGGGGTGGGCGATACTCAGAATTTTGGTATCGATACGATACCGATACGATACTGGTCAGTATCGCCGATACCGATACCGATACTTCCAAACCGTTGGGGGGGCGATACTTTTTACTTGAAATTATAATCCATTAATATAATAATTTATATTAAATTATATATATTTTTGCTGATGCTGGTCCAGCGTGTCGCGTGCCAGTGATTATGCCTTGTGCCAATGGTGGCACGCGTGCCATAGGTTGCCGACCCCTGCTGTAGACGGTCAACCAGTTTCAGATGTGGAAAATTCAATTAAAACAGGCGAATACACCACAATTAAGCCAACTACAGGTCTGATGTCTGATGTATGGAAGTCATATTCCATTGTAATTAATGGAGAGGGAAATCGGCTTGTTGTGATTGATATCAGAAAGTGTTGGTGTACGTCACCTGACGGCATGTGTTTGGACTGTGGTAAGAAATGGGACAGCGCAATCCATCGCTATATTGCTGTTTTAATAAATACATAAAATTTCAAGTACTAAATCTAATTAATTTAATTCATATTAGGATTGCGGGCGGGGGCGACAGAAATGTGTATGTGGCGGGCGGGTGCGGGATTAAAAACAAGCAATTTTTTGGCCGGTGCGGGCGGGAGCGGGACTAAAACAAGCAGGTGCGTGCGGGAGCGGGATTAAAACAAGCGATTTTTTGGCGAGAGTGGGATTAAAACAAGCGGGAGCGGGATTTAAAAAGCAGTCCCACACAGACCTCTAAACTGCAGCAAAAGAATCGATATTTTCGCCGTGGTATCGATCCGATACCAATCCTCACCTTTGTATCGATATAAATATCGATCCGCCCACCCCTACTTCTCACTGAAAAGACGAATTATTTACAAAACTAAAGTTACGGTAGCGTGCGGCGCAAATCCGATTGTAACGGAGTAAAAGTCGCGTTTTTCTCACCACATATTTACTCAAGTAAAAGTAGAAGTATTTCACATTAAAACTTCTCCTACAAGTACATTTTTGTCCAAAAAGCTACTTGAGTAAATGTAACGGAGTAAATGTAACGCGTTCCTACCCACCTCTGCTTGTTTGTAATAGATATGAAGTAGGTGGTAGTTCACACCTTTCGGAGCTCTACTGAGTGTTTGATCTCTTCCATCTTCTTCAGTCTCTCTTGGATCATCTGCTGGACCTTCAACTGTGTCTTCCCCAGCTGTGTCTGGAGTCAGACAGGAAAACAAAGAAAAATTGTTATATATTTTAATGGTGCCCTATGATTCATTCATGTTTTTTATATTCCTTTTATAAATCTGTGTTGTGTTTAATATTGATATTATCCAGTATTAGTGTCTCACCCTTTTCTCTCCACTCTCCTTCTCTATGGTAACAGTGTTGTGAGTCCTGTGGTCTCCCTCAGTGCAGAACTGACACACACACATTTCGTCTTCTCTACAGAACAGCTCCAGGGGTCTCTCATGTTTCTGACATATGTAGTTCTCCACGTTCTCAACAGGGTTTATTAGTTTGTGTTTCTTAAGTTTTGGAACATTATTATGGGGCTCTAGATGAGACTTACAAAATGTCAGACCACAATCCAGACAAGAGTTTACAGCCTTCAACTTCACTCCAGTGCAGGTGTCACAAAAAATATCAGGTTTATCAAGATCTTTTTTCTTCTTGAAGTGATCCACAACCTCTCTCAGTGTTGTATTAATCTTGAGTTTAGGTCTCTTGGTAAATTTCTCTTTACATAGTGGACATATACAGTTTGGACTGTTGTCCCAGTATTGTGTAAGGCAGGTCCTACAGAAGTTGTGTCCACATGGAGTGGTGACTGGATCAGTGAACACATCCAGACAGATAGAACACGTGAACTGCTCCTCAGACTGGAGGCTGCTGGAGTCACGTGTGACTGAAAAGATGCATGAAGTATTCAATTATTCTAATGTATGTGAATTTCACATATGGTTCCTAAATACTCCAGAACTGTCAAAATTGTAGACAATGGGGAATAAACAAGTTACATTTGACTCCTGATCTGAGTTCAGTTTGATAATCATGTGTGTCCTTCTTCGTTCTCCAGGATTCAGCACCACCACCTCAGACTTTAATCTCCTGATCTGAATCTTAACCTGGTTTACACTGACAACATGGAGCTCAGGGTGTAAATCACTCCATTTTGTAGTCAGTACAGCAGTTGTATTTTGTTCATAGTGTTACTGAACCAATTTACAGTGATGGAGAATATTCCTGAACACACAGGCTGTGTTTCATTCATGTGTGTACGTGGTGTGTGACTTACACTCAGGTGGTTCATCCATGTTCCACCTTCTACCTTGTAGTGATGACGATTCTTCCATTTCCTTCTTTCTCTAATAAATGTTTAAAAGAAATCACACCACTCAGCAAATACATGTATATCTGCTATATATAAGGTTAGTACTACATGCCTTACAGTACTCTTGCCATAAATATTTAATCAAAAATGTGTATTTGTCACAGAGGGACGGCCACACACAATCACTCCTTCCTCGCTCCTAATCACCCATTTATTAACATAACCCCATCATCACTGCCACCTGTGTCCTATGTGCTGACCTGCTCACGTATCTTCTCCTATTTAAAACCACCGGTCCAACTCGACACTGACGCAATAATACACGAGAGGGAGTGCTATAACGGGTAATATCGGCACTGCTGTGCTGCGGTCGTAGGCACGAGGCCGCAGGCCGAGTGCCGTAGATCAGCACAGCAGTGCCGATATTACCCGTTATAGCACGAACCTCGAGTGTATTATTGCGATTATACCACAGTTCCATTATCGCTGTTTATTGAAAGATTTTGAGTAAAAGAGGACGAGAAAATATGACCTGTTAGGTTAAAAACACTCCGCCAGTTAAAATAGTTCCATTCAATGGCTCGCTGCTAAACTTACACAACACTGGAACAGCCTTACCCAATAAATATTATAGAGGTAAATATACACAAAAACAACTGTTGATAAAGTTGTATTTATTAAAAATAAAGTACAATTATTGACCATCCACGGCTGATTGGAGGTTCGTTCAGGTATCTGTTCAGTCCAGCTCTAAACCAACGAAGCTGCTGATGCCATATAACTCTCCCTTCACGTTTCTGACGGATCCATAAAAACGTCGTAAAAGCTGATTCATTTCATTTTTGTTGATAATACTAAAATCGACTGCAGTGTTGTTGCTCTTTAACCAGGATGTAAATACGTTAAGAGCCCAGGACGTTTGTTTTACGGTATTAATTTCGTTTTTCTGCATTTCCAGCTCATCCAAATCATTATTTGTAAGCATGACAAACCTTGGCTCATTGGAGGAATCAGGCTGGTCATTTATAGCTTCATCCTCCAGTTTCAGATCGAAACAAATTGTTTCGAAGCCAATAGATTTAATTAAATCCGTGTAATTCATTTTGATACTTTTGATACTTGTTTGTAGTTGCGCTGTTTGGCTTGTAAACGCCGCTTCGTTGCTAGGTTACCTGTATGTGGCGGAGTAATACATGGAGAGCTTCGGTTACAGTGCTATAACATGTAATATCGGCACTCCTAGATCGCCTCTCAGCCAATCACATTGTAGGGTCGGAACTAACTGTGGTATAATAGTGTGTATTGTTCTTTGACTTTTGAGGGACTGATGGAGACGTCATAATCAGTGTTGCGAATAACGCCGTTAAAAATAACGGCGTTAGGTAACGGCGTCATTTTGTCAGTAACGGGATAATATAATTAATTACTTTTCCTGTCGTTACAACGCCGTTGACGTTACTGGTCATTAAAAGCGGTACGTTACTATATATTGATATACTAACAGTAATCCGAGCGGACCGCTGCCCAGGCTAGTGAGGAGTAACAGATCTCGATAGATCACGGTTCTCGGTGTAACACCTGTTTAACTTAACAAGTCAGTAAGCGATTGTCTAAGGCAGCGTTATGGTAGCCAATCAGAGCCAGTGTTTTTACACACGTGCCGACACAAACGGAGAAGAGGCAGAAATGGCGAGTCAGGAGCAAGCCGAAGAAAAATGAGCATTTTCAAGGTGGCGATATAAACATTTAAGAAAATACTTGAAGTTCCTGAATGTCTACCAGACTGGGTATTTGAATTATTTAATTAAGAATAGAGGTTGTATTAAGTTTACTTCTGTTGTGAACAAACAGTTGTTTCAGATTGAGAGAATTTAATTTTATTTAATAGATGTAAATGCACTTTATATAGTGTAACTGTTTACTATTTTTTATTTTTTTTAACAAAGATTTGGGATTTTAAAGGATTTTATCCTGCACTGGTCTGTGGATGTGCAATAAATATCAAAAGTTAAACACCTTTCTAATCTACTCATTTCAACTGACTGTAAAAACTGCTTTTTCAAAAAAAAAAAATCCTTATTCATTGGCATATAACTTTTTTTAACTGTAACGCAAATAGTTACTTTCTCTGGTAACGAGTTACTTTTATTATAGAGTAATTCAGTTACTAACTCAGTTACTTTTTTGAACAAGTAGTGAGTAACTATAACTAATTACTTTTTTAAAGTAACGTTCCCAACACTGGTCATAATAATAATAATATTGCGACTTCACCATCCGAACATTTCCGCCCGGACATTTATTATGTCTTGTAACGTAAAAATGTGTCTCAGCTACTCGGATTTCGAATCGATTTTTAAAGTTTTTAAACCTTAGGACCAGGGCTCTCAATTTTAGAATTCATTTCAGAGTGTGAGAGTCGGTGGCGAACGTAAGTTGTATATCGCGATCGATCGCCAGTGGAGGGCGACATAGATATGGATCAGAGATAAATCAACTAGATTTTTTTTTTCGCCGTGTGAAATCGGAAGTGTGGCATGTGAAGACGGTCAAATGCGTGTGTCACACGCTCAATGCGTGAGACTTGAGAACACTGCTTAGGACATTGTGAATACGGATCAGTTTTCGCTCGCAATAGTAGGCATACTCTCCTTCCCGAGTTGAAGGGCGTACCGAACGAAGACTTCATTTAATAACCGTTGGTAGATTGCAGTTCACATACGGCAACATATGTAGCTGAATTTAGTTATTCTAGTTAGTTTGTTACACGGTACCTTTAAATGTCTATGAAATTGCTTTACCGTTTATCTTTACAGTTCACTCAGCCAGTGGTAAAACATCTGAACGATGAGCTACAACATGTGCTGATGTAGAACTACTTACCTTTACTTTCCTAGAAGGCTGTACTGTCCCGTTTCTCGTCTTCTCAGAGCTAACGTGTCCAATAATGCTGCCGTGTCAATTTGAAGTTCTTAAATTTTACTTTTACTTAGCATGGCACTTGTCTGTTCATTTGTTCTTTGTGCTGGCAAGTGTTGAAGTGTCGTTCACTTCGCATGTTAATTTGATGTGTAGAGAGGAAATCAGTCAGACTCGTTCAACAGTTCAAACTAGTTTTTATTCGCATGCGATGATCTTCAGAGATCTCTACACAACACAGTGTGCTCCTAAGGGAACGAGATCTGACAATTTACAGTTAAAACAGGTAGGCCTACTTGTACCTTGGTCACTCCACCCAAATCATGTGCCACTTGTGCAAAATATTTTTCTGCACCAATCACGGATCTATCTTGCGCATACTACAGAATTTAGTCATCCAGTCTTCCAAGTTCCTCATATAACTATGTTGTCTATTTTCCATGATTCTTTCTTCTTACAGTCTCACTGACACTGCTAGTGTGTCTCTGTATTGTGTATCAGCAACGGGTGAGTGTTTTACTTAAGAGGACTTCACCCAGATTACTTGACCTCATAATAAAGTTAGCCATTTTTTAATGTACTTATACATATGTCTGAATTACTAGCTGGAGGTGAATATAGCGAGAAGATTCTACGACACAGCTAAATGTCGTGCTGCTTTTCAATGGAAAGTTTGTAAATTAATGAAAAGTAACTTACTCAACTGGGCCTTGTTTATTACATTTTGTCAGTTGCTTTGTTGCATGAATTGCAGTGAAGATTTGCACAATAGTAAGTGCATTTCTCAAAACCATACAAACAGCACCACACAGTGGATTTACCAGCAGCCGGTCACTTCCTCAAAATCCTCAGCTCATGTCCCAAAAGTATCAGAATGACAAGCCCATGTCATTGATTATGAAAATGAAAGTCAAAATATTTTGCCATGTTGTCGTATATCATATACAGTAGGCTACTGTTGTATGGCTGGGAAGGGCTGCATGACTTTGCACATAACAGACGGTAATTGGCGGTATGCAGAAAAGTGTAGTAGCGAAGATATTTTAACTTGGAGTAGCAGCGTTTCTAGCTCCAGAGGTGAGGATTTGTCCTGGTTGTTGAGTGGTGGCCTGCAATCGAAGATCTTGCTTCTCCCACTCCTCGTGTTAGGTTTGGTTGCAGTTGGTTATTTTGTAAGAGTGTTCTTTTTGAGGCGGCCAGCAGGGGACATCCGTACCGGGACACATAGATTTCTCGGTTTTCTTGGTTAGAGATACATTGCCGATATCTAGCCAGGATCTTTTGTTTGCGAATGTTCCTGTGTTATCCATTTATCCTTGATGGGGAAAAATTTATACGTGATAATAAGAATTCAGACTCACCATAATCAGGCCCGTTGACAGTCTTGCCGGGGCCTGGGACAAGAAATTTGTCCCCCCCCCCTTTCTTCGGCTTACATCATTTTTTAAATAAAATAAGACAGTAAGACAATTAATTGTAGGGTGAATGCCTTATTCAACAAGACAAAAAATAGAACAAGACAAAGGAAACCATGTTCAACAACATACAACAATATAAGTGCAAACAACAACCTAAATGCAATTAACAATAAATTAAAGACACTAAAATGCCATGCGCCTAACTTTTTTAATGGCAAATTTGTTAATCAGTTCACTGAAGTCTAGTCCTTGGGCCATCTCATGTTCAATGGAAAGCATGGCCAAACCATTCAGCCTGTCCTGAGACATTGTGGAGCGCAGGTAGTTTATTAGCTTCATTTTGCTAAATGGATGCTCTCCTCCAGCTACAGTTACAGGTAAGCACAAAAAAATGCATAGCAAAACACACAAGTCAATATAAATGCTCTGCAGCCCCATTCTATAAATTGCATTAAGCAGGTCAAGAGGTCCAAGGTCATTTTTAAATGTTGCATATTTTCTTTAAATGACAAACTTGGTCTGCAAGAGAATCTGAGAAGTCTTTTGTGTATTTTTGTGAGAGTTTTGCACATGATGCATTGATGCAATCATTGGACATTTCTTGAAAATTCCACAGTACAGAAAACTCATCACAAATGTTTTTGACTGATGTAAATATCACACTAAGCTGGGCCACCACACTGTCTACTGTAACATAAAACACTTTATCTCTAAAGTAGTTTTCTGGGTACTCCTTACTGTTCTCTTCCTCCATGTCATCAAAAAAACGTTTCTTCTTTCTCTGTTTTGTTTTAAGCTTTGGCTCAATGCCTATAGCAGTCGCAACAACGGTGGCCTCTCTCAACAAACTGTCCCAGGACGCACGTATACAAGCCATCTCTTTTTCAAGTTCTTTTATATTGGCAACTTGTGTATCAAGGGTAATGGACGAAGACTGACTGGCAAGATTTCTGTCCTCTAAGCACCCTAAGACCTTTATCCAAAATGTTAGGAGCACCACTGCGTTAAAAGACTCAAAGTAGGTCTTTAAACCCTGTGCCTGAGCTTTTGTTTCACTAGTTAGGTTGCCTTGTGTGATAAGTGCTTCCAATGCTTTAAGGACATCAGTTAAATGCTTTGCCACAGGGCGTACTGCCTCTATGCGTGCACTCCAGCGTGTATCTGATAAACTGTGCAAAGAACAATGTAAAACTTTCATCAAAATTGCCCATCGCTGAGGGCTGCCACTAAAAAGTTTATACAGTTCATTCACAAATCCAAAGAAAATATTTATTTCTGGACATGCCTGGGCTGCATAGACTCCTACCAGATATAGTGTGTGAGATGCACAGGGTGAGAATGTGGCCAGAGGGTTTTTCTTTTTTATGTGGACTTGTACACCCTTCACTTTTCCTGCCATATTGGCCCCATTGTCATAACACTGACCTCTACAGTCAGCTAAATCTATTCTGTATTCCCTGAGTGTCTTCAATCATTTTTGCAACTTCTTCCCCAGTCTTATTTGAAAGGCCTCTAAATTTTAGAAAATGTTCATTTATTTCCCATCCTCCTCCTGAAGCAGTTGAACTAACATACCTAAGAAGTAGCATATTTTGCTCCAAATTGGAGACATCAAGTATGGCATCACATATTAAAGAAAAGTAAGCTGCATTCTGTCTTTCTGTTAGAATAGTGTTTAGAACACGCTAAGCACAGACCTCAATAAATTCATTTTGGCTTTCAGGTTAAAGGTAATGAGCCTGTACCCTTTTCCCCTGTTCCCTGTACTCTCTGATATTCTGTAAATGATTGTTCAGAATGGTGTCATATTGTGACAACAGCTCAATCAAGCCTAAAAAATGCCCATTATCAGGTTTGTCAAGTACAGTTGTACTCCCTCTAAATGGTAAATTTCTAGAGGCTAAATAAAGAGTTACATCTAACAGACGTTTTAGTAAGGCTTTGTTATTTTCTATTTCAGTCTCCACAAGTTGTTGCTGTTTATTGTCAATGCCCGAGGCCTACAGGACAGAGTGTTGTAGGTTCTTCCATTTCCAATAACTGTTCTGGGAATCTTTCATACAGCTTCCTATATTTTAAAGTGCAAATTTTCATCCCATCAGTGGAATTTAGTGCACTTGTTGACTTTTTGCCTTTTACTTGTTCAAAAGAAAATAATAAACATAACAAAAAAGAGCTTTTTTTGAGCTGCTGTATATGACCCAATCCCTTTCAATTTTTTTCCTGCCATTAGGGGACATTGCATAACACAAATAGTTAGGGAAACTCCTACTCTCCACATCTGTGGGCAAGTCTTTTGCCACCTCTGATAAAAATGCTCGTGTTGCTAGAACACGCACTGCAGTTACCCTGTCAGAGTCAGACATTACAGCTGGCCATAAGCCAGGATCGTTAAAGTCTATGACAACTTGTGATGCACTCTCCCTTCCTCCTGTTGTTGCTCCATCATCATCATCGCTCCCACTTTTTTCCTTAGTCTCTCTCACTCTCGTCTGCTCTACGTGTTCAGTGGCTGTAATCTCACTCTCCCTGGTCTCTTCTCTTTGCCTTTACTCCCTACACTGCTCGCTTTGAATTTCCTTGTTAGGTCATATAGTATATAATATAGCCACACATCAAAGCTGTTTCTGACAGCTGACTGACGCTGTTACGGTAACCTACCGCGCTGCCCTGAGTCAGGTCTGGGAGCCTCCCCCTCCTCCGACATCGCTCTGGGCTGGCTACACTCTCTCTCCCTGTCATCATTCCCTGCCTCTTCTGTAGCTTTCTCGACTGTGCTGCTAGTCTGAGCTGTTTCAGACAGTCAGGGATTATTTATGAGTATCTTCCCAACAAACTTATTCATCTTAAACTTTACCACGCTACAACATCAGCGCTTATTATTTACTTACCGTCATCTTTGGACACACTGTCAAGCCCTGCTGTCCCTTCATGCCCTCTGTTTAAAAATCTCAATGCGATCTCTTTCACCTCTGTAATCCTCATCCCTTTCCTTTTTTCCTTTCTTTTCTGCACTCCAGATTTTTGTTTACTCCCCATTTTTAACTATCCACCACTGTATTTCCCGCTGTCAGCCGGCTACAGTTGGTGCTGGATCAAACCATTTTCAGTGGGAGGCGGGGGTGTATGCACTTAATGGAAAATATGCAGATAGGTAAAAAACATATACATTTTAGCCATTGAGCTTATTTTGAGTACAGAATTTTATATTAATGAAAGATTTCAAGATTATATTTAAAATTATAGACTTTAAATAAAAATAAATTGTTGGGCTCTTTGATCGGCCCCCCTGGCCTCGGGGCCCGGGACAACAGACCCGGTTCTCCCCCCCTGTCGACGGGGCTGTCTATATATACCTGTTCAATAATAAACATACAAGACAAATAATAACATATAATTATTCGCTCACCCATCCAAATTATTGGTATCCGGTGTTCCAATCATCTCCATGGCCACAGGTGTATAAAATGAAGCTTCTAGGCATGCAGATTGTTTTTACAAACATTTGTGAAAGAATAGGTCGCTCTGAGGTGCGCAGTGAATTCCAACATGGAACTGTGATGAGATGCTCCCTGTGAGACAAATCCAGTCGTGAAATTTCCTTGTTCCTAAATATTCTAGTCAACTCTCAGTTGTATTATAAGAAAATGCAAGTGTTTGGGAATGACAGCAATTCAACCACAAAGTGGTAGGCCACATAAGCTGAAGCGCATAGTGTGAAAAGGTCGCCAACTTTCTGCAGAGTCAATCACTACTGACATACAAATGTCATGTGGCCTTCAGATTAGCTCAAGAACAGTATGCAGAAAACTTCATTGAATGGGTTATCATGTGTTATGACCTCCGTCATATTGTGTATTGTGCATTTTGTCATTATCTGCTATGCCTGTATCTATTGTGAGTCTGCTCCTTTAAGACTGTTTACAGGGGCCATCCGTTCTTCACCTTCCACACCTGATGCGGCTTACCGTGACGACAGAGGAAGACGGAAAGGAAGCATAAAAGGTGGATTTGGGCATGGACGAAGCAGGCTACGCCTCGGTTTTGTGCTGATTCTGAGATTTGATAATTCGATTGTTGGTTCGTTCTAGTTGCTGTCTACATTTGTATATATCTGTGTGTGTGTGTATGTATGTATATATATATATATATATATATATATATATATATATATATATATATATATATATATATATATATTGCACCAGTAATCATTTGGTTCTGTGTGTTTGGCTAATCAGGGAGTTAGGAGAGACATTGTGTTTTTGCTTCATGTTTGTTTGAGAAGGGTTAATTAGTAGTCTCTGTGTTAGAGTGGGTTTTCTTTTGTTGTTCGTTTCCGTTTTCAGTGGGGGTCACCCTGAAGTTTACCTGGTGTTATTATTCATGTCATTCAATATACATCTCATATATTTACATACTACATAAAACATCTTTCAACTATTCAATTTGGTCTCTCTCTGTGGGTGTTTTTGGACATTTAGCCATCACAGGTTATCATATACCGGTTCATCACTATCATTTTCTCTGTTACTAGTCCCCACCTAGACGGGGTACGTAACAGAATTGGGGGCTCGTCCTCCTTTTGTTGTCCTTTTCTGTCTGGTTGGGGGTTTCTTTTTGTGGGTGGGGGTGGTTGTGCTGTGGTTGTTGTGGTGGCTGTTTGGGGTACTAGTGATTCTGACGTCATGGCTGAGTTTGACTTGTTGGAATTTACCATTTAACCGTCCATTGAGCAGTTTGATAAGTGTCGGAAAGTGGATTTATTACAGATTGCAGATTTCTTCGATATAATGGTGCCTCGTTCTGCCCCGAAGAGGGAAATTAAGGAGGTATTAGAGGCTCGCCTTGTTGAGAATGGGATATTGCCAGAAAGGAGCATCGATCTGGCTGTTGCAGCTTGTCCGACTGTGCGCTCGCTGATGGCCGAGGCCGTCTAGGGCTCACCGGTTGGACACCGCAAAGATCCTGGAGCGGTTTGCTCCCCTAGGGCATATCCCCTCATGGAAATTAAGCTGAAGGAGTTGGAGTTGGAAATAGTGAGGCAGGAACGTGAAAAGGAGTTGCTGCGGGTACGGGCATTACAAATAGAGGCTGATAAAGAGATTGCGTTAAAGAGGCTGAGTATGGAATCTGTACGCCCCGTACCTCTCCCTCAGAAACTATCTTTGCAAAGCCCTTCTCAAGTAATGCGCCGATTCCGGTGCCTCGCACATCCTCTACACCAGTTATTCCAGTACGCTCTACTTCTGTCGAAATAGATTTTGATATGTGTCGGCAAATTGGTATGATATCTACTTTTACAGAGTCAAAAGTAGATGCTTATTTTCCTTTATTTGAACGTGTTGCCACCACCTTGAAATGGCCAAAAGACCACTGGGCTTTCATGGTGCAATGTAAATTGGTTGGCACGGCTCAGGAAGTATGCTCTTCCCTTGATCCTGAGTCGAGCGTTGATTATGATACGGTTAAAGCTACTGTCCTACGGGCATATGAGTTAGTTCCCGAAGCATACCGACAGAAATTTAGACACCTTGAGAAAAAGGACAACCAAACATATGTAGAATTTGCAAGGGAGAAGTCTGTCTTGTTTGAGAAGTGGTGTGCAGCTAGCGACACCACTACGTTTGAGCAGCAAAAAGAATTTATCCTGGTAGATGAGTTTAAGAAGTGTGAGAAGGTGGTAGTCTACCAAAATGAGCAGAAGGCAGGTAGTTTGGCTACCGCTGCCGTGTTGGCAGATGAATTAATTTGAACACACAAGACCGTGTTTAACTCCTCCGTTTCTCGGAATCGTGTTCCAGTGCGAGCATGGAAGACATCGAATTCTTCCCCAGCAACGACTACTGTACCCTCGGTGGACAAACGTGACTGTTTTTACTGTCATGAGATTGGACATATCATCACTAACTGTCCGAAGTTGCAACAAAAAGCTGGTAGGGCAGCAAAGACGGTGAGTGCTGTCAGTGTTGTGTCATCTGAAAAGAGAGCTGAGATCGAACCTACTTTCCAGCCCTTTATGTTTTCTGGGTCTGTTGCATTTAACGGGTCAGACAAAAAGCAGCCTATAACTGGGCTCAGAGACACTGGAGCAGCTGTGTCTATATTGTTGGATAGCGTGTTACCGCTTTCTGCTGATACATACTGTGGAAGTGATGTTTTAGTTCAAGGAGTGGAATTGGGTGTACGGAGGCTTCAATTGCATAGCGTGTTTTTGTGCACTGATTTATATACGGGTCCTGCTCGGATTGCAATTTGTTCAGAGCTGCCGATTAGCGGGGTTTCCTTGATCATGGGGAATGATTTGGCAGCTGGTGCTGTTTTTCCTGTTCCCAAAGTTGTGGACAGTCCTCCAGAGGTGGAGACTGTTGGTCCTGAGGAAGCAACAATCTTCCCAGTGTGTGTGATGACTCGTGCTCAGAGAAAAAAATTTAATGATGTACTTGAGTTGGGGGACTCGTTTATGGCGAAAGGCGATCCTCTGTCTGTTACTTCGCAAGCACAAGATGTTCAGAGCGATGTCAAGTCTTTGCATAGTGCTACGGCTGTTCTTTTCCCCTTCCGTCTGTTGATCGCGCTCAACTGCTCGCAGCCCAACGAGCAGATCCTTCATTAGCAGGGTGTTTTGATACCATTAACAACGCGAATTCTAACGACGATACATTTCCTTCTCACTGTCATGTCTCATGACGTGTTGATGAGGCAGTGGTCTCCCCCTGGTACCACGGAGAAAACGGCCACTGTTTGTCAAATCGTGGTTCCAGTTGATTTACGGCCACAAGTCCTGGGTTTAGCTCATGATCACCCATGCGCTGGACATTTAGGAGTTCGGAAAACCGTTCGAGTGTTACGGTATTTTTTTTGGCCGGGAGTACGATCTGACGTGGTTAAATATTGTCATTCGTGTCACGCTTGTCAAACTGTTGGAAAACCTAACCAGATTATTCCCCCTGCACCATTGCAGCCCATCACTATAACGGGAGAACCGTTCGATCACATTATTATTGATTGTGTAGGTCCTCTCCCTAAAACTCGTAGTGGATTCATTCATTTGTTAACTCTGATGTGTGCAGCCACGAGATTTCCTGAAGCAATCCCGATTCGAAATTTGAAAGCAAAAACAGTTCTGAAAGCTTTGATTAAGTTCTGTACGTTTGGTTTACCTAAGACTGTACAGTCAGATCAAGGATCGAATTTTACGTCCACTTTGTTTGCACAAGTGATGAAAGAGTTGAAGATTAAGCATAGCATGTCCAGTGCTTATCATCCTGAGAGCCAAGGAGCTCCTGAGAGGTTTCATCAAACCTTCAAAAATATGTTACGTACGTACTGTTCAGAGGCTGGACCAAATTGGGATGAGGGAGTACCTCTGATGTTGTTTGCAATTCGGGATGCGGTTCAGGAATCATTAGGGTACAGTCCGTCTGAACTTATGTCGTGCGGGGACCATTAAAGGCCTTGTATGAGCAATGGTTGACCCCTAACCGTCCGCTCGATTTGAAGCCGGTCCTCGAGTACGTGCAGTCTTTGAGGACACGCATGTGGTTGGCTCATGAGACGGCCAAACGTTTTAGAAACTACTCAAGCTACTATGAAAAAAACATTTGATGCGAAAGCAGTGGTTCGGTCCTTCTCTCCAGGAGACATGGTCCTGGCATTGTTGCCAGTGGTGGGGTCATCTATGAATGCGAGATTTGCGGGACCCTATGAGGTCATAAGAAAAGAAGGTGAAACCACGTACGTGTTGGCTACCCCGGATCGTCAACGTCAAACCAGAGTGTGTCACATAAATTTGTTAAAGCCTTATGTGTCCCGTCAGTCTGAGCCTTCCTGCGGTACAAAAGCTGTTGTGCCGATTCAGCTTGTGTCTAACGTTAAGACTACTGAGTATGTTCCTGAGTTCGACGGACTCCACATAGGCAGATATAGTCTTTCTTGTGCTCGTCTCCCTAACTCCAAGGCTTTACGCAACCTGGATGAGAAGCTACAACATTTGCCCTCTTTACCTCGTTCGGCTATTCAGGCACTTATTGGAAAATACCCCACGTTGTTTTCTGACAAACTAGGTTGCACTTCTGTGTTAGAGCATGATGTAGATGTAGGGGATCATACCCCTATTAAACAGCATCCGTACCGGGTAAACCCCACAAAACGAGAGACTTTGAAGCAGGAGACTGCTTATTTGGTTGAAAACGGCATCTAGAGGTTTTACAGTCTCTTTGCTCGTTTACACCATGCTAATCTTGTATTGAATTTGGACAAATGTGATTTTGGAAAAGGTGTGGTGTCTTACCTAGGTAAGCTTGTAGGTCAAGGCCAGGTGAGACCCCTGGACGCCAAGGTTCTCAGTATTACAAATTTTCCCGCACCTACCTCTCGAAGAGAGCTGCGAAGATTTCTGAGGAGTGACCAGTTGGACCATCCCGTGTGCTTTTTCTCAAAAAAGTTCTTAAAACACCAAATGGCATACAGCACAATTGAAAAGGAGGCCCTAGCACTGTTGTTGGCCTTGCAACATTTTGAGGTTTACTTGGGAGGTAGCTCTCTACCTATTGTGGTATACACCGATCACAACCCTTTGGTTTTTTTGGATCGGATGCGGAATACAAACCAGAGACTGATGCGTTGGTGCATTATTGTTCAGAGTTTTAACATCTCCATACGACACAAGAAAGGGGAACACAACATAGTGGCGGATGCTTTTTCTCGTTGCTAGGTAGCTGTCCCGTGGGAAGTTTATTTTTGTGGGTGGGGGTGTTCTGACCTCCGTCATATTGTGTATTGTGTCATTATCTGCTATGCCTGTATCTATTGTGAGTCTGCCCCTTTAAGACTGTTTGCAGGGGCCGTCCGTTCTTCACCTTCCACACCTGATGCGGCTTACCGTGACAACGGAGGAAGACGGAAAGGAAGCGAGTACTCAACACGACGGGGAAACAGGGAACAGGCAGGAATACTGGCAGCGGAAACAATACTCACAACGAACAGGTTGGAACAAAGCACAAGGCACAAAGTAGACAAAATCACGGATACTGGACTGGGGAAATACTAGGACTTTATACATAGAGACTAACTAGGAACAGGTGATGGCAATGACACTGGGGTGTGGCAACAAACAAGGAATAAACGCAACAAACGAGCAGGGCGGGACAAACAGGCAGGGAACAGGGACATGAGGGAACCCAGAGTGACAGCTACGAGAGGGGGCGTTGCCCTACGTGACAGAACCCCCCCTCAAAGCGTGCCACTCCGGGGCACGCAAGGGCAGACAGGACAGGGACAACGGACACAGGACAGACCGGAGGGACAGGACCAGACAAAACAGGACGAGGGACCTGGGACACGGCAGGGACCGGAGACAGGGAGACAGGCCAAGAGCTGGGCCGGGACACGGCATGACACGGGACACAGGGAGACCGGATAGGGCCAGGGCGAGGCACAGGAGCAGGGCTGGACAGGACAGGACCGGGGACAGATACTGGAGCGGGGCCAGGGGACAGGGCAGAGGTAAACACTGAGGCAAACACGGCTTGGACGACAGAGACTGGGACAGGAACAAAGTGGGTCACGATTTGGGGAACAGACACGGGAACGGGGACAGAGAGGACACCACTAGGCACCGACACAGGAACGGGCACAAGGACACGAACAGGTACACACATAGGGACTGGGACCAACACAAAACCAGGGACAGAACAAGGGAGCAAGGGGAACACAGGCAACAAGACAGGAGTACAGGGCAGAGCAGGGGGCACACAAAGTCCAGGCCCAATAGAGGGCAGCACAGTCTCTGGGTTTACAGGCGCGGCCGGGCGGCGGGCAGCGGGCACAGGCACGGCCGGGCGGTGGGCACAGGAGCCGGCAGACGGGCAGCGGGAACAGGAGCCGGCAGACGGGCAGCGGGAACAGGAGCCGGCAGACGGGCAGCGGGAACAGGCAGCGTCTGCTGGCGGGCAGCAGGAACAGGCAGGGTCCGCTGGCGGGCAGCGGGAACAGGCAGGGTCCGCTGGCGGGCAGCGGGGACAGGAACCTGAGGCGTGGACTGCCGACGGGCAGCGGGGACAGGAACCTGAGGCGTGGACTGCCGACGGGCAGCGGGAACTGGAACCTGAGGTGAGGAGAAGCGCTCGGGGGGCGGAGCCGCCAAGCCGACGTCCTCGGGGAGCGGAGCCGCCAAGCCGACGTCCTCGGGGGGCGTATCCGCCAAGCCCGACGTCCTCGGGGGGCGTGACCGCCAAGCCGACGTCCTCGGGGGGCGTGACCGCCAAGCCGACGTCCTCGGGGGGCGTGACCGCCAAGCCGACGTCCTCGGGGGGCGTGACCGCCAAGCCGACGTCCTTGGGGGGGCGGGACCGCCATGCTGACGTCATCGGGGGGCGGGACCACCATACTGACATCATCGGGGGGGGCGGGACCGCCAAGCCGACGTGGCCAGTACTCCCCCCCAAAAAATACTTGGGGGTGTCGTGTGGAATAGCCGGCGGGATCAGAGGCGGTGGGTCCTCTTCCTCAGGGCCCTGGGAGAGCCTGGAAGAATACACAGACACAGAAGCCCCTCTGTGGCTCTCTCTGCGACGGCTCCGCCTCCTCTGAGGCGTCGGGAGCTCGCGGAAGCCATCGAGAGCCAACCGAGGGTTAAGCAAACGCCAGTCTGTGCACTCAATCCGTCTGCTCGCGACTTGTACTACAGGTTTCTCCTCCCTATAGTGATCAAGCCGGGCAGACACGTAGCGCTCAACAGGAGACTCGACGCGAAAGCCAGTCGAAACCGAAAGTGACTGAGCTTTCGTTGGTGCGCGTCGAGACTTTCGTGTTCCCACAGCGCCAGGGGAATTTCTGTCTCTGGTTCGTTCACGCTGCGATATCGGAGAGCCGAACCAGCCAACATCTCATCGCAGCGATTAAACTCACCAGAGTCTCGCTCCCTCGCTGTGTCCTTGTAAGATCCGTGATTATGTAACGTTCTGTGTAGCGCAGAACAGGGAGGCGGACACAAACGCTGAGGAGAGCGAAATTTATTAAAGGAAATTCCAGAGGCAGAGTCGAAATAGCAGACATGGGTCACAACGGGCAGGCAGTCCAGACATGAAATACGAACAGACATAATCGGACAGAGTACTAAACACGACGGGGAAACAGGGAACAGGCAGGAATACTGGCAGCGGAAACAATACTCACAACGAACAGGTTGGAACAAGGCACAAAGTAGACAAAATCACGGATACTGGACTGGGGAAATACTAGGACTTTATACATAGAGACTAACTAGGGACAGGTGATGGCAATGACACTGGGGCGTGGCAACAAACAAGGAATAAACGCAACAAATGAGCAGGGCGGGACAAACAGGCAGGGAACACTGACATGAGGGAACCCAGAGTGACAGCTACGAGAGGGGGCGTTGCCCTACGTGACACAATGTCGCATCATCATTAGCTTCGGTTTAAAAACAGGACAAGAAAAAGCTCTGACACATATACATCCAGCAGTCTCAGACACAGGTGAATCCTATATGCCAATCCACCCAGTCCTTTGCCATTACTCACCCTCCAGTTTGGAGGTGACACTTCACAACTCCCTGGCTGCCACAGAAATGTTCACCAAGAAGAATGTGCAAGAAAACATCACCAGTAAACCTGATGACATATCAAAGGTCAATGCTAAGACTCACGCAGCCAAACAGGCAGGTCATAACCAAGCAAAAAACATCTTTATTGAACACTGGTGTGCAAAATGTCAGAATCAGATAATGGATTTTTATTTTTATTTTGATTGTATGACCATCACCCATGATAAACACCCTCCAGGTACATTAGTGAAGAACCAGATATACTGTAGCAGAGCACAAAGGAGTATAACAATATTCTGATGGAAAAATCGGACAAAGTGTTAATTGATCTGTTGATGGATGGATGGAAAGATACATACAGAGAGACTGAATTTCAGATTTCATCTTTCCAATCTTGTTTTTTATTATGTTAAGACAGAGTGCAAAAAAATGATGACTGATTTCTGAGTATTAAGTCATATTAATACATTAATATTAATTCAAGAGCAATTCCCATATCATAACAATAACACTGTGTGTTGTCTCATTGTTATGGTTGTGGCCACAAACAAAAAGATTCAAGTTTATTCAAGAAGGTTTACACTTCATGGCCTTTGGTGAAGCTTAAACTCTGAAATTAACAGCTCAGCTGTCTGTACAGAGAAGAATGCTGCGGTGTTTGATATGATGGAGTAGAGAACACACAGTATGTCCCAAAATATATTTATAAGATAAATAGCTTTTAAACCTAAACTTGTAAGACACAAAGGTTCTGAGTCCTAAATGATGTCATATTAATGCAAATTTGCACTGATTAAATAAAAACAGTAAACCTGTCAGAGGTAAATTGTCATGATCAGAATATCAAGTGCAATGGAAATGGTGCTGGCTGAAGTAATATTTAATGTTAAATTAAATATAAACTACTGTACTACTGAGTCTTTCTTCCTTGTTTATTCTGCTCACCACAGTGCTTTGTTTTGTGTTGCCATGTACACTAAAGACTCTCCATTCATGTATTTGTGTCTCACTTCCTCTTTTCCTTGTTGCTGGTTATATGTTTATTTTGTGCTGGTTTGTTTTAAAACTAAATACAATCTCAGATTTTAGTACGCTGTTGTCATGCTTTTGCCACTGGAAACAGTAGGAAAAAAATATTTTATGATTGGAATAATTGTGCTTTTTTTATATTGCAATTTCATAGATTTAAGATGTCATTCAAACTTGTATAGGAGATAATCAGTGGAGTCGAGTTTTTACCTCCATAATTGTCACAAGGACAGAATAATGGGTAGAGTTTCTCAGTGAAGAACTGACCAGTGTAAGAGTAGATATGAGACCTGGCCTCCACATCATAAAAGGAGACCAGACCCTCCTCATAATCCACAAACACCCCCACTGTCTGGAGCTTCTCTCTCAGGGTGAGGGGGACACCAGGACCAGCACAAGCTGCATACTGATTCTCATTCCTCAGAATCACAGACCAGAATCTATCCTGAGGACTCAGTGTAATCTCCCCCTTCCTGTTATCAGACAGGTAATTGGGTATGGAGAACCACAACAAAACACATAACATCACCTTATTAAATAACTTAAATAACAGGCTAAACATTTATCCTCACTAAGATTGACCCAGTACTCAATAGGGAGAGGCTCTCTGACTCAGGAACAGATAGATTAGCCATGAACGCTTGCTAGAGGAGTTGAGTAAGGAAACACATAAAAGAATAAGTGACAACTTGACAGTAAGTAACTTCTACCTATGTTCAATCTCTATTAGAATTCAAATAGAACATACATCAGACACTTACAAAAAGGTACAAAAGGGACACATGACTATGTACATAAGAACTTCAAATAATCAAAGCTGCACAAGGACATAGTTCACAACACTGAATCCAACAATGACCCCCGCTGACCAGAATGATGATAGTCAAAGAATATATACCAAATCTATTACTACCATTAGGGCAACAGCTGAAAAGCTAGAAGAGAAGGAGCGGTAACCATGGGGTGTGACTAGTTCAACACCATAACTGCATGCAGTGGAAAACTACAGAAAACCAGGAACGGATTTGGCAGAAAATTGGAGCTAGACATTAGACATAGATGATTTAAGATGGCAAACATTCATTCAGTCTTAAACATACATGAGATGATCATTGGAGCTGAGTTTTTACCTCCATCATTGCTACAAGGACTGAAGTAAGGGTAGAGTTTCTCAGTGAAGGCTGAAGACTGACCAGTGTAAGAGTAGATATGAGACCTGGCCTCCACATCATAAAAGGAGACCAGACCCTCCTCATAATCCACAAACACCCCCACTGTCTGGGGCTTCTCTCTCAGGGTGAGGGGGACAGAGGGACCAGCACAAGCCTTATACTGATTCTCATTCCTCAGAATCACAGTCCAGAATCCATCCTGAGGACTCAGTGTAATATCCCCCTTCCTGTTAACAGACTCTCTGGCCACTCCTACATCCCACTCAGTCTTCCCCTTGACCTGAACCTCATAGTAAAATCTCCCTGATGAGAACCCCTCCTTTCCCAGGACAATGAGATACATATAAAATCTCTTTGGGTTGTCAGGGAGATTCTGTTTTGTGTCTCCATGTGTCACTTGTTTTCCATCATCTGACAGTATGAGTTTGGGATGAGCTGTATCAGGATCCAGATTTACATCCTCTGAGAGAAACATACAGAATGTAAAATGTACATGATTATAAGCTACACAACAAGACCCTCAATATACAGTAGATCCTATTGATTACAATATATAACAGGGTCTGTAGAAGACTAAAATATACACTGAGCAAACACTTTATTATGGAGTGTATCCTCTTAAACTAATGATCCATTAAAAAGGAAAATATTGAAGTTTTATTCACAGATTACATAATGTGCAGGTATTACACACAATTTGGTATTCAAACTGTGCGGTATTCAGACATAAATTGACTGAGTGTTTTTATAACTACAGTCATGGCCAAAAGTTTTGAGAATGACACAAATATATTTTCACATGATCTGCTGCCCTCTGGTTTTTATGTGTTTGTCAGATATTTTTGTCACATACAGAAATATAATTGCAATCATATTATGAGTAACAAAAGCTTTTATTGACAGTTAGAATGAGTTAATGCAGCCAATATTTGTCAATATTTGCAGTGTTGACCCTTCTTCTTCAGGACCTCTGCAATTCTCCGTGGCATGCTCTCAATCAACTTCTGGACCAAATCCTGACTGACAGCAGTCCATTCTTGCACAATCAATGCTTGCATTTTGTCAGAATGTGTAGGTTTTTGTTTGTCCAACCGTCTCTTGATGATTGACCACAAGTTCTCCATGGGATTAAGATCTGGGGAGTTTCCAGGCCATGGACCCAAAATCTCTATGTTTTGTTTCCTGAGCCATTTAGTTATCACATTTGCTTTATGGCAAGGTGCTCAGTCATGCTGGAAAAGGCATTGTTGATCACCAAACTGCTCTTGGATGGTTGGGAGAAGTTGCTCTCGGAGGACATTCTGCTACCATTCTTTATTCATGGCTGTGTTTTTAGGCAAGACTGTGAGAGCCGATTCCCTTGGCTGAGAAGCAACCCCACACATGAATGGTTTCAGGATGCTTTACAGTTGGCATGAGACAAGACTGGTGGTAGCGCTCACCTCGTCTTCTCCGAACAAGCTGTTTTCCAGATGTCCCAAACAATCGGAAAGGGGATTCATCAGAGAAAATGACTTTACCCCAGTCCTCAGCAGTCCAATCCCTGTACCTTTTGCAGAATATCAGTTTGTCACTGATGTTTTTTCTGGAGAGAAGTGGCTTCTTTGCTGCCCTCCTTGAGACCAGGCCTTGCTTCAAGAGTCTCCGACTCACAGTGCGTGCAGATGCACTCACACCTGCCTGCTGCCATTCCTGAGCAAGCTCTGCACTGCTGGTAGCCCGATCCCGCAGCTGAACCACTTTTAAGAGACGGTCCTGTCGCTTGCTGGTCTTTCTTGGGCGCCTTGGAGCTTTTTTGGCAACAATGGAACCTCTCTCCTTGAAGTTCTTGATGATGCAATAGATTGTTGACTGAGGTGCAATCTTTCTAGCTGCGATACTCTTCCCTGTTAGGCCATGTTTGTGCAGTGCAATGATGACTGCACGTGTTTCTTTAGAGATAACCATGGTTAACAGAAGAGAAACAATGATGCCAAGCACCAGCCTCCTTTTAAAGTGTCCAGGGGTGTCATTCTTACTTAATCATGACAGATTGATCTTTAGAGCAGAAATGGCGATCTACTAAGTTGGAAGTATTCCACTGTGCCTGGAAGGATAGCATTGTTGAATACAAACGGGCACTCATTAAAGCATACTTTAGCCTCACTGATAGAGAAAAATAAAAACAATCCTAGATTTATTTTCAATACTATTTCTAAACTTACAAAAAATCAAGCAGACGCAGAACCTCAGATTCCAGTAAACCTCACTAGTAATGTATTTATAGATTTCTTTGATAATAAAATGGAAAATATTAGACAAAATATAAAACCTTTTATTAGCAATACAACTGGTATGTCATCTGGTTTGGTTGATATCGATTTAAATTGCATACTGGGAGAAAAACTTGATGCTTTTCATCCACTCCCACAATCAGAATTAGAGAAAATAATTTCTTCCTTAAATTGTACTACCTGCACACTAGACTCGGTTCCCTCAAAGTTATTAAAAGAGGTATTACTAGATGTTACTGAACCTCTTCTAACTATAGTTAACTCATCCTTTACAATAGGTCACATGCCCAAATCATGTAAATTAGCAGTTATTAAACCTCTGATCAAGAAATCAAATCTTGATCCGACTATGCTATCTAATTATAGACTCATTTCGAACACATAATTTTATCATAGAAAAAGCTGTTGCCCAGCAATTATGCCTATATCTGCATAAGAATCACATATTTGAAAAGTTCCAATCTGGCTTTAGGCCCCATCACAGTACTGAAACAGCATTAGTCAAAGTAACAAATTATCTCCTCCTTGCTTCAGATCAAGGCTGTGTATCACTGTTAGTGCTTCTTGATCTTAGTGCAGCTTTTGACACAATTGATCATAGGATCAGAATGCTGGGTTGGAGTCTCAGGCACAGCCCTTTCATGGTTTTACTCTTATTTAACAAATCGCTATCAGTTTGTAGAGCTCAATAATATTCCATCCAAATGTACAAAAGTTAAATATGGGGTCCCACAAGGCTCCATTTTAGGACCACTATTATTTACATTATATATGCTACCATTGGGCACAGTTGGTGTCAATTTTCACTGCTATGCAGATGACACTCAACTTTACATATCAGCCAAACCTGATGACAAAATCAGTTTAGGAAAAATTGAGGCCTGTGTAAGAGATATTAAATGCTGGATGTCTCTAAACTTCCTCCAACTTAATGAGGACAAAACAGAAGTTCTCCTCCTGGGCCCTAAGGCATCAAGACAGAAAATTCCAGATCTAATGCTTAATCTTGCAGGCTACCCCATTACACCTGGCACAGTAGCCAAAAACCTAGGCGTCATACTCGACTCCGACCTATCATTTGATAAATACATAGATAATACTACTAGGATAGCTTTTCTACATCTCCGCAACATTGCCAAGTTAAGAAATGCATTATCACAGGATGATGCAGAAAATTTAATGCACGCCTTTGTTAGCTCCAGATTAGATTACTGTAACTCACTACTGTCAGGATGTTCAAATAGGAATCTAAATAAACTTCAAATAGTTCAAAATGCCACAGCCAGAGTTCTGACCAGAACCAGAAAATTTCAGCATATCAGACCAGTCCTATCAGCCCTGCATTGGCTCCCAGTTAAATTCCGTATTGATTTTAAAATTATTTTATTAACCTATAAAGCACTGCACGGGCTTGCTCCTGAATACCTCCAGGAACTTATTTCCTATTATGAACGTCCACTAAGATCACAGGGTGCTGGTCTTTTATTAGTTCCAAAAATTAATAAGGTAACAGCAAGGGGAAGAGCCTTTTCTTGTAAGGCCCCCCAGCTTTGGAACAACCTTCCAAAATGTGTCCGGGACTCTGACACAGTCACAATCTTTAAGTCTAGGTTGAAAACCCACTTATTTCGTTTTTTTTTAGCGTTTGATAATTAATATCCCCCCTTAGATAAAGGTAAAGATCCAGGGGTTCATAGGTGAAGGGTTTTATGGTAGACTGGGGCGCTGGTGCTATCATCCTGTCACTGCTCATGGTCACTCAATTTTGTTGACAGTGCAGTGGATGGATGCCATTGTCTCAGAATGCCCCCAAGTCTATGTTACCTTTCTGGTTCTGCCTTTTTTTAGCTAGGCTGTAATAATTTAACTTAATGCTGGAGTTGCTGCCACACTCCAGTAATGTTTATAATTTCACCTGTCCTATATATGTCCTCATACAAAGCAAATTTTCCCTGTTAGATTTTTTCCACATGGCTACCCGCCTGCTTGAGGAATAATGAGATGAGGAGAGACAAGCGATCCATCCTGGGCCAGCCACCTCCTAACCGGATGCCTAAACCAAGATGGACATTATTACATCTTTTTCCTTTTCTATATTACAATTTATATTTTCTAAATTGTTGTTGTTGTCATGGTGACCGGTGTCAGCCAGAGGAGGATGGGTCCCCCCCTGAGTCTTGGTTCCTCTCAAGGTTTCTTCCTCATGCAAAAAAACTAGGGAGTTTTTCCTTGCCACTGTCGCCTTTGGCTTGCTCACTGGGGGCTAGGACTCGGCACTTGTAAAGCTGCTTTGTGATAACAACTTTTGTAAAAAGCGCTGTATAAATAAAATTTGATTGATTGATTGATTGATAGCCCTGTCCTCATCAACACCCACACCTGTGTTAATGGAGCAATAACTGAAACGATGTTAGCTGGTCCTTTTAAGGCAGGGCTGCAATGAAGTTGAAATGTGTTTTGGGGGATAAAGTTCATTTTCTAGGCAAATATTGACTTTGCAATTAATTGCTGTTAAGCTGATCACTCTTTATAAAATTCTGGAGTATATGCAAATTGCCATTATAAAAACTGAAGCAGTAGACTTTGTAAAAATTAATATTTGTATCATTCTCAAAACGTTTGGCCATGACTGTAGAGGTGGGTGATACCTGGAATTTTGTATTAATCTGATAAAATGTAAATGCAGGGCCAGTATCACTGATATAGATAGCAATACTTTAAAATATTTAAGCTTCATAAATCCGAAGGATCCAGAAGACCTAGGATACAATTTCGGCAAATATTTACGCGACAACAAAAAAAAAATCAACATTTTTGTTTAGAAAGAATGTAACAGTAACAAAACTCGAGTGTCGACCTGAGGAGAGCGCTGGGCGGGCCAGGCTGAGCCTACCTGCATGGCTGTTTGGCTGGTGCCGCTGAGCCACGTGACAGTACAACAACAAAAGACGAGAGAGGTGGGGGGCTTACAGAGAGAGGAGAATGTGATGAATCCACGTGCGCAGCAGTCAGTGTGTGTGGGAGAGAAAAAAAAGCTTGAGTATTGATCATTGGTATCGATATTATCGATATTTGGATCAATCTGCCCACCTCTATTTATAACTAGTGAAGCCCAAACTCTTAACCACAAAAATAAAGAACTAAGACCTTCATGAAAAGGACTGCAGGAAAAGCACTAAACCAACATACCACCGTGAAACAACGCACGGGGAAAAACGGGGAGAAAACAAAAGATTGCGGAATACTCAACAGGGGGGAAAAGCAACAAATGAACTGAGGATGCCAGGAGAAGTAGCTGGCTCTTCAACCACAGCAGTGAGTAACGAAAAACCCTTTCCAAAATAACTATCCAAACTCTGGACAGGAAAATAGCATAGGTATACAGCTATAGAGCAGATACACATAGTAGTCCTTTACAGTTAACCACAATTAATATAGATGTATGTGGTTGCATGAGTTGCAGTAATGTTAGGATATTGTGCAAAATACAGATAATCATTATTAAAATCTAGAAATATCACTGTACCTGCATACTGTTGACACCTCTTCAGTTCTGTGCTCACTGTTTACAAGGAAAAAGTGATATTTATTAATGTATTAAGAGACAAAAATGTGAAAGGGGCATGAATTCAAAAGGGACTTTTCACAGACCTGTAAAATGACAAAATCTACAGTATTTGGTAGGGGTGTGACGATACACTCAGCTCACGAGAATGAGACGAGACAAGATTTTAAGAACACTAAAATGACATATGACTGGACAACAGACATTTATTTAACTGAGTTACACATGCATTTTGAAATGTTTTATTATAACTCTTAACATGCAAGATGCAAGCATGAACTTTAATAAACTTCTTCCTATACAAATTGAAATAAAAATAAAATAAAATAATTTAATATTTCTCCTTTTTTCAAGCACAAACAATATTACAATGAGTCCCCGCTTAACAACGAGGTTAGAGACTGAAAAGTCTGTCGTTAAGCAGTTTTCGTCATTAAGCGTGACCCTAGATTTAGATAGTCTTTGATCGTAAATACAGTATAGAAAAAAAACAAACCATATTCTCGTGCATGCGTACAGCGCGAGAAAGCGTGATCGCGTTGCCGAGATGGCTGCGGTGGAGGCTGTGCTGCCTCAGCTTATCGTACACAACACTCCACTCCACTGTGCTGCCACTGCTCCTCCGCACCCCGCGCGAAATAAAAAGTTATTATTTGTCAATACAAAGAGCAAACAGAGCCAAGTATGTCACTGAATTTGCTGCAACTACACTGCCATGTTCATTTTTAAGAATATTAGCATCCCCACACTGCTCCCGATATCCTTTGCTGTCTCAACTTGCCAAAGCGCCGTTCTGTCCCTGCTACCTCTGTTCAAGTGAGATATGTTGATGTGAGTACTGAGCTGTGGTGCTGCTGTAAATGCCTCTGCATCCTGCTCGTATTAGTCGCGGTGTACGGCATTATTTTCATACAATGTTTGAATATGGTCCGTGTCTTATCAGTCACTCTCTTGCCATTTATCATTTCCACCGGGTACCCAAAATGCTGCCAAACATACGATTTGAAAGTGGTGGGGGCATCTTCAATAGTAATACCTGTATTTTCCGACATTCTGGCTGCTTGCTGGATCACAAATCCCACGAGAGAGATTTTTAATGCGACGAGAAATCTCGCTGAGTTACGTCTCGCAAGATCTCATGACACGAGATCTCGTCACACCCCTAGTATTTGGCCATGTTCAAATTAATGACACGAATGACATTTTTTTCGTTTAATCTAATAGTAATAATAATAATAATAATAGGATACATTTATATAGTGCCTTTCACAAACCCAAGGAGACTTAACATCACATATGAAGGGACACCCACTTAGGAAGAATAATGAGAGGTAAAGAGGAAAGTTTTAAGTTGGTTTTTTAAAGAAGACAGAGTAGAACAGTTACGAAGAGATTGAGACAGAGAGTTCCAGAGCTTTGGGGCAGAAGCACTGAAAGATCTACTGCCCAAGGAAGCAAGCTTAGTGCGTGGGACAATCAGAAAATGGAGTGAGAGGATCTAAGGGTGCGAGAGGGACGATAAACCTTGATGAGTTCAGTGAGATATGCAGGGGCAAGACCATTAAGAGCCTTCAATGTAAGAATCAGAATTTAAAAGTTGATCCTGCAAGTGACAGGTAACCGATGTAACTGCTGAAGGACGGGTGTGATGTGCGCAGAGCACTTAGTAGATGTGAGGACTTGAGGTGCAGAGTTCTGGATGTACTGAAGGTGGTGTAAAAGTTTAGCTGGAACACCAAAGAAGAGGGAATTGCAGTAGCTAATTGAGACGTGAACAGATCAAGGCATGAACAAGCATTTTGGTATCACTGAGGTATAACATTTTTGGTCATCACTGAGGATGGGGCGAAGGCGAGCAATATTGTGCAGGTAGAGCAACGCTGTTTTAGTTACAAATTTTATATGAGCTTCAAAACTAAGTGTTGAGTTAAATAGACAACCAAGGTTCTTGATAGTATGAGAAGGCTTAATGGAAGCACCATCAATATTGATGTGATATCCAGAAGTGGTGATTTTGAGCCTACCACTAAGACCTCAGTTTTATGCGCATTGAGTTTGAGGTCGTTTTGGTGCAGCCAGAGTTTAAGATCAGAGATGCAAGCACTCAGTGTCTGAGGGGAAGCAGTACTGATGTAGATCTGAATATCAACTGCATAGCAATGGAAATTAAGGCCATGTTTCCAGATGATAATGCCTAAGGGGGAAATGTAGAGAATTAATAAAAGGGGTCCAAGAACAGAGCAACAAGTGTAGTGGAAGATCTGTTGGAGCCTAGTGATATAAATTGTTGCCTGTTGGTGATATAAGACTGTAGCCAACTAAAAGCCAATCCTGTAACACTAATACACTGTAATCTGGAAAGAAGAATTTTCTAACCCTCTACCTAACCTCCGAGTTTTGATTTGAGTGTTTTTTTTTTTTTACAGCGATCGTGCGCCCTCAAATAGATTGCGCCCTGGGCAGTCGCCCACATTGCCCATAGCTAAAACCGGCCCTGACTTTACACAAATATGATGTTTGTTGCTGGTGATGGAGGGGACTTTTATGCACATTTATGTAGTTTCAGGAGACAGATGTGGTCACATCACAGATACTTCCAATTTTGAATATGAACAATCAATAATTATGCAAATCTGATCTGAGCAAAACAAATCAGGAGTGAACAATGTGACTTGTAATGTGAATGTAGCTTATATTTCATTATAGCTTTTGACCACAGATTAGAGACAAATGTGTTTATTAGGAACACTTCTCACCTGCTTGTTTCAACTTAGTATTCAGTGTTTCACTGAGTTTTTCCTGAAGCTGAGAGAGAACTTTCCTCACAGTCTCCACATTCACATCAGTGTTGATACTGATGTCAGTCCAGTTCTTGGTGTGTGGAGGGCTGTTCATGGTTGGGTAGATCTACAGTACAGCAGGAGAGAGGAGAAACCCCTCAGCATGGGGAGGGTTGTCCTGTGATGTGCTGTGTTGTCTCTGAGCAGAGAGAGGAACACTGACCTGTAGGAGGTGGATGTGGTCCTCAGTGTGGGAGAGCTGCTCCAGCTCACTGTCTCTCCTCTTTAGTTCAGTGATCTCCTGCTCCAGGTCTTTAATGAGTCCTTCAGCCTGCCTGTCTGCTGCTTTCTGCTTCTCCTCCATCACCTGAAGCAGCTCAGCCTGGCTTCTCTCAATGGAGCGCACCATAGCAGTGAAGACTTCAATACTGTCTGCAATTTCTCTCTCTGTGATTTTCTAATGGAAGAATACATTTTAAAATAATAAGAAGTTGTAGTCAAACAGAGGTCATCTGAAATTTAGTTGCATTCATCTTTAGCTTTCAAATTCTACAAAACTGTATTTAAATATTTGTTTGTAATAAATATGACGTATGTGGTAGTTCACACCTTTCTGAGCTCTACTGAGTGTTTAATCTCCTCCATGTTCTTCAGTCTCTCTTGGATCATCTGCTGGATCTCTGACTGTGTCTTCCCCAGCTGTGTCTGTATTTTAATGGTGCCCTGAGTTTCATTGGTTTTTTAAATATTTATATATTTATATTTTATATATTTATATTTTATATATTTTTATTATATATATATATGACACACACACACACACACTCGCTCGCCACTTTATTAGGTACACCTGTCCAACTGCTCACTAACGCAAATATGGAATCAGCCAATCACATGGCAGCAACTCAATGCATTTAGGCCAAGATGATCTGCTGCAGTTCAAACCGAGCATCAGAAGGGGGAATAAAGGTGATTTTTGTGACTTTGAACATGGCATGGTTATAGGTGCCAGATGGGCTGGTCTGAATATTTCAGAAACTGCTGATCTACTGGGATTTTCATGCACAACCATCTCTAGGGTTTACAGAGAATGGTCGGAAAAAGAGAAAATATCCAGTGAGCAGCAGTTCTGTGGGCGCAGATGCCTTGTTGATGCCAGAGGTCAGAGGAGAATGGCCAGACTGGTTTGAACTGATAGAATGGCAACAGTAACTCAAATAACCAGTCGTTCCAACTGAGGTATGCAGAAGAGCATCTTTAAGTGTACAACATGTCAAACTTTGAGGCGGATGGGCTACAGCAGCAAAAGAGCACACCGGGTGCCGATCCTGTTAGCTAAGAACAGGACACTGAGGTTACAATTTGCACAGGCTCACTAAAATTGGACAATAGAAGACTGGAAAAACGTTCTGGTCTGATGAGTCCACATTTGCATGGTAGGGTCAGAATTTAACATGAAAGCATGGATCCATCCTGCCTTGTATCAACGGTTCAGGCTGGTGGTGGTGGTGCAATGGTGTGGGGGATATTTTCCTGACACACTTTGGGCCCATTAATACCAATTGATCATCGAGACAACGCCATAGCCTACCTGAGTATTATTGCTGACCATGCTACATATATATATATATATATGTGTGTGTGTGTGTGTATACATATACACACACACACACACACACACACACACACACACACACACACATATATATATATACACACACACACACATACATACATATACATATATATATACATACACACATATATATACATATATACATACATACATTATATATATATATATATATATATATATATATATATATATATATATATATATATATATATATATATATATATATAAAATGTTGATGTTATCCAGTGTTAGTGTCTCTCACCCTCTTCTCTCCACTCTCCTCCTCTATGGTAACAGTTTTGTGTGTTTTGTGGTCTGTCTCAGTGCAGAACTGACACACACACATCTCGTCTTCTCTACAGAACAGCTCCAGGGGTCTCTCATGTTTCTGGCATATGTAGTCCTCCACGTTCTCCACAGGGTTTATTAGTTTGTGTTTCATAAGTTTTGGAACATTATAATGGAGCTCTAAATGAGACTTACAAAATGTCAGACCACAATTCAGACAGGATTTTACAGCCTTCAACTTCATTCCAGTGCAGACATCACAAAGAACAGCAGGTTTATCTAGACCTTTTTTCTTCATGAAGTGATCTACAACCTCTCTCAGTGTTGTATTAATCTTGAGTTCAGGTCTCTTGGTGAATGTCTCCTTACATAATGGACAATGACAGTGTGGACTGTTGTCCCAGTATTGTGTAAGGCAGGTCTTACAGAAGTTGTGTCCACATGGAGTGGTGACTGGATCAGTGAACTCATCCAGACAGACAGAACACATGAACTGATCCTCAGACAGGAGGCTGCTGGAGTCACATTTGACTGAAAAGATGCATGAATTATTCTACATTTATATTTAAATGTATGTGAATTTCACACTTGATTCCTAAATACCCCAGAACTGTCAGAATTTGACAATGGAGAATAAAAAGATACATTTTTTGATTCATGATTTGAGACACATTCCTTCAGTCTCCATAATTCAGCACCACCATCTCAGACTTTAATCTCCTGATCTGAATCTTAACATGGAGCTCAGAGTGTAATTCACTCCATTCTGTAGTCAGTACTAGTTTTATGATCATATCGTTATAGAACCTTTTTACAGTTCAGCTTAAAATTGATGGAGAATATTCTTTAACACAAAGGCTGTGTTTTATTCATGTGTGTGTGAGGTGTGTAACTTACATGCAGGTGGTTCATCCATGTTCCGCCCTTTATATGGTGGTGATGACGATTCTTCCATTTCCTTCTTTCTCTTTTAACTCTTGAAAAGAAATCACATTACATCTGTCATATTAAGGTAATATCTGCCACATTTAAGGTATATCTGCCATATGTAGGACTACATGCTTCTTGCATTAACAGTACTCTTGCTGTATTTGATCAAAAATGTATATCTGTTGCTGTTTTTTGCCACTGTCACCTTCATTTACACCGCGATGTGTATCTAAGTAAAATGCACTAGAGCTTCTAAGATATGTAACTTTCGACTGGAAAACCCGTTGTCCTTATAATAAAATTTATAATAAAAATCAGCAAACATAAATGTTATTGCCATTAGCCTACACTTCCCACATTTTGTTGTTTCAATGATGTTATGGTACACTCAATATTCACCAGTGAGTAGTGCTAAATATTCACCAGTGAACAGTCATAGTGATATTTGACCGTTTACCCACCTTAATACCTATTTCAAAAACTGAACAAAAGTTTGCGGAGTGTGAGATATACCTATAAACCATAGCAAAAGCACAGGATGTTCTGTTATAGATGATGATTTGCAACATATGTGTTAAGGTCGTGACTTGGAATATATGCATAATATTGTATTCTTCAATTAGAAGCATATGTGTCGTGTTGCTTAAAATAATCTTTGGTTCCTGTTTTATGCTTATTTTATTAACACATGTGCACGTAACTTCTGATCGCCATTATCGTTCATCTCGTTCTCGCGATAACTCCAAAACATCAACTATACTACATATTCCTTCCTTGTGTAGAACAAAAGTCTATCTGTAACTTACAAACATATTTTCTTATACATCTCAACACATCATATTGTTCCAAAAATCTCCAATCAAACAAGACATTATTACTATTATTTTTTTTACGTCTCTCTATATCTGATGGGCTTTCTAATAACACGGCCCTTCCTGGTAGTAATGACCTCAGGAACAGCTGGTTCAGTTTCAGGTGGGGTCTCTCCTACTGGAGCAGTCTCAGCAATAGGCGTCATTGTTAGTTTGAGTGTGGTGTGCCAAAGGATGTTCAAAAATGTCAAAGTCCACTACCACAGGTGTATGTCGAAGATGTTTGACATTTCGGATTACTTTACTTTGATCCATCCTCTGTGTTGACCAGTTCAAAAGAGTTGTCTGCTGTGTTTCTCAGTAGTACATAGCAAATGTCTTTGTACGTGGGATCCAACTTTCCATTCTCCAGACTGGCAATGTAGACTACGTCACCAACTTTAAAAATTGTGTTCCTTTGCCCTGTTGGTCTGGTCAGCACACTGTTTCATTTTAGTTTTATATTTATCGTGATGGATTCTGACATCTGCTTCTCTTCTTTTGGATTTTCTCTTTTCTTCTCCAGGATAGGACACTTCGTGCGGATGTCTCATCCAAACAGGAGCATGGCTGGTGTTTCTCCTGATGCTCTGTGTGGTGTAGAGCGATATGCCATTAGGATCTTTGGAAGTTCCTCTTGCCATGTTTTTCCTTCACACTTGGTTGCTCTGAAGGCTTTCTTCAAGTATCTGTGAAATCTCTCAATTTTTCCGTTGCTCTTTGGGTAATACGGTGATGCTCTGATGTGCTTAATGCCACTTGACTTAAGAAATAACTCAAAACGCTGTCCTACAAATTGCCTTCCATTGTCAGTAACAGCCTCTAACAGATAACCAAACCTAGCAAATATTTTTGTCAGCTCTGTGATCACAGTGGCTGAAGAGATATCTGAAATAACTACGGCCTCTGGAAAGGACGTAAAGTAGTCTATCACAGTTAGCACATACTTGTTTTGGATAGGACCCACTAGATCAATACATATCTTGGTCCATGGTCTTGGTGGTAGCTCTAGTGGTTGAAGAGGTTGATCTTCATGTTGTTGTTGGTTAAGCACACAGGTGGAGCAGATTCTAATTAGTCTTTCTACATCTAGGTCCATATTGGGCCAGTAGAATTTGCTTCTTAGGTATTGTTTTGTGCGGACCACCCCTTGGTGAGTCTCATGTGCAATCATATGTGCTTGTTTTATCATTGTTTTTGGTAGTATTATTCTGTGTCCCCTCAGCACAAGTCCATCATATGTGCACAACTCTCCAGCACATCTGTTGTAAGGCTGAAGTTCCTCTGGAACAGGATTCGGCCATTTTCCCGTCTCCACAATTGTCTTTAGTTGTTTCAGAGCGTCATCCTCTGTCATTTTCTGTTTGATGTCCTCAAGATTCATGGCTTGTACCTCATTCATTGTCACTGACAACACTCTGTCCACATAAGTGTCCATGTACTCATTGTACTTTGTCTCTCGTAAAGGGAGTCGTGAGAGTGAATCTGCTACATTAGACTTTCTGCCAATATGCTCTATCTTGTAATCATATGGTTGTAGTCTCAAGCTAAGTCTCTGTATTCGTGGTGGTAACAGCGTTGCTTTCTCTGGGTTAAACATATAAATGAGGGGTTTGTGGTCTGTTTGTAAAGTAAACTTGGCCCCCCATAAGTACGTTCTAAAATGTTCCACAGGCCATACACATCCCAAAGCCTCACGTTCTATCTGAGAATAGCGACGTTTTGTTGGGGTCAGTGAACGACTTGCGTATGCTACTGGCTTGTTCTGTCCATCTGATTGGGTCTGTAATAAAACTGCACCTAGTCCTACTGAACTCGCATCACTAATGACTACTGTAGGAGCATTTAGTTTAAAGTAAGCCAGACATGGCTCACTTACCAGAGCTTCTTTCATTGCTTTGAATGATCTCTCTGTTTCACTTGTCCAGTCCCATGCTTGTCCTTTTCTAGTCAGCTTCCGTAGTGGTTCTGATAAGTTTGCATAATTTGGTATAAACTTCATAAGAAATCCACAGGTGCCTAGGAATGAGCGGAGTAACTGGACATTTTCAGGTCTTGGTGCTTTGCGGATGGCTTTCTCAGGTCGGGTTTAATTCCTTCTGCAGTGATCACATGCCCAAGTATCTCAATTTGTTGTAGACCGAAGATACACTTGTTTCTATTGAGGGTTAAACCTCTGTCCTTGAATCGTTGAAAGACTTGTCTCAGTCTCTGTTCAAGCTGCTCTTCATTCTCACCGAAGATCACAACGTCATCCATATAACAGACAGTGCCAGGCATTCCACATAACATTGACTCCATAGCCTTCTGATAGGCTTCAGGTGCGCTCGATAATCCAAACGGAACTTTTCTAAAGCGATAGCACTCTCTGTGTGTGATGAATGTCGTTAGAGGTCTGGATTCTGGGGCCAAGTCACACTGCCAAAACCCTTTTCGTGCATCCAGTTTAGCAAACACTTTTGCTCCCTGCACTGCTTGTAAGATGCTGTCCACGGTTGGCACTGGATGCCTTTCCCTGATCATGGCTTTATTCACTTCTCTAAGGTCTACGCATAGCCTCACTTCTTTTGTATCTTTCTTAGGTACAATCAGGATATTAGAAATCCATTCTGATCCTTCATTCACTTCTTCTATGATACCTTGATCAAGCATCCTGTCTAGCTCCTGGTTTACAGCTTCCAGCATGGGATAAGGGACTCTCCTTAAACCCTGTGCTACAGGTGGGATTTTGGCATCCACTGTGACCTTGTGACTGTAACCTTTAATCTGACCTAGTCCTTTGAAGATCAGAGGGTACTCTTTAACAAGTTCCTCAAATCTATCTGTATACCCTACTGTGTTAATTTTTTCTCCAGTGTTAAAATATCTTTAATTCAAAGCTTGTTTTTCTACCCAGCAGTGCTTCTACATTTCCTTCTATCACATATATGTAATCTTTAACTACTTTGTCTTTCCACATCATTTCTGCTTCAAAGTATCCAACACATTTAAGTGGAGTTGTTTGAGCATAGGCATAAATTTTTTTTTTTTGGTTTCAGCTTTGTTCTAGTGGACATTGTTCTTTTATACAGGTCTTGTCCTATAAAGTTTCTTCCACTTCCTGTATCTATGACCATTTTCAGCCATTGTCCATTAATCAGAATCTGAATCCTCCTGTAGTAATGCTCTCGCAGGTTTTCCTGACTTTGTCTTTTCTTTATCCTTATATCTGTCTTTACTTTTGTCACCGTTGTTTTCTGGCTGTATTTTCTTTTTCTTCTTAAAACACATACGTGCGTAATGTCCCGTTTTCTGACAGTAAAGACAGGTCGCTGACTTGGCTCCACATTCATCTGCTGTGTGAGTGTTCATTCCACATCTGTAACACTGGGTGTCGCTGTTGGCTTGCTCTTGGCTGCTCTTTCCTCCTCGACCAGTTCTGGGTTTCCGTCCGCGGTCAGAACGTGCACCTTTCCGAGTAAAATGAACCTGGTTGTCACTAGCTCTGTGAGCAACACTCTCTGTGAAAAAAAAACTGGATTCCGTCTGTGATGCTTCAAAAGCTCTTGCAGTTGACAATGCTTTATCTAAACTCAGCCCCTCCTCCTGCAACAATTTGTGTCGCAATTTTTTATGACACATTTTCCACTATCTGATCCCTTAGCATGTCGTTCTCCAGCGTGCCAAAATCACACGACTTCGCTAGTTCTCTTAATGCATTCACAAAAGCATATATTGACTCATCGGGGCACTGAGCTCTCTGTCTAAACTTGTGTCTTTCTAAGACGACGTTCTTTCGTGGAGTAAAATATGTGTCTAGAGCAGCAACAGTCTGTGCATATGTACCTTTATCTCCAGGTAGATTAGCAAAAATTCTCTGCGTAGGCGCTCCTATGCAATGCAAAAGAGTGGCTCTCCTTACCAAATCCTGCGCATTAATAGTTCCACTGGCAACTTCGAAAAAACTATAAGTGTCCTTCCATAGGTTATACTCGGTAAATAAATCAGACGCACCCAGGTTCAGTGGGACGGGCGGAACCAGTTGAGCGTAGCCGGGTCCTGACGCAGCTCGTGCTACTCCTTGCTGTAGCTCGTTATCCGACATTTTCTTTTTTTTTTCAGATTTATCGGTATGCCTGGTACTCCTACTTTGCCTGTGGGTTCCTGGCAGATCGGGTCCTCGTCGCCAAATGTCGTGTTGCTTAAAATAAACAGTCTTTAGTTCCTGTTTTATGCTTATTTTATTAACACATGTGCACGTAACTTCTGATCGCCATTATCGTTCATCTCGTTCTCGCGATAACTCCAACACATCAACTATAGGCTTACTACAATATGCAATTTAGATGTGCAATTTCTTAGAATCTTGAAAAAGACTCCATATATGGTATTAGAAAAAGCAGCAAGTGGCTCATGTTTGGGTGGAGTAACAGATATTTTTGTTTGGGAAAACCGGGGGGGGGGGGGGGGGGGGGGGCGAACGTAAGTTGTGGCGAACGTAAGTTGTCGAGCGGGGGGGGGGGGGGGGGGGGGGGGGTGGCGAACGTAAGTTGTTGGTTCTCCGCCAGTTGAGTATGATGAGGCTCAACTGATGAGGCTCAGGGATTCCGTGTCATACAGCGCCGTGCTCAGGGTCCTAGTGCCTGTAGAATTAATGGCCCGATTAACGTAATTTAAAAACCAGGACATTTCCACAGTTGTAAAAAATATCCCGGGACAGGACGTGAAATACGGACATGTCCCGGGAAATACGGACGTTTGGTCACCCTAGTAACAGACATACTGTATAAGTAACTGTTCAGACTGTTAGTTTTCAGAACTTAGTACCAGCTAGAGGAGCACATTGCGCTGTGCTGTAAGATCCCCAAAGATATATTTGCTTAAGAATAAAGCTCTAGTGATTTGAAATAACGACTACTGTTATAGTTTTCATTTTGGAACCGGATATTATTGCAGAGATGGGCACTCGAGTGAGCGATTCGAGTCGAAGTCACACTTTTTCACACTAGAAAAAGACTTCAGACTTGACTCGTGTGCGAAAGTTATAGAAAAATACTTTCTTTGTGTGTTTATTTTGCACTTATTCCTTAGGTTTGTTTCGATTATTTGTTCTCGCGACATACCACAACATCCGTTTATAGCGGGCAGAAAATCGAAGAGCAGCGTTAAATGTAAAACAAAGACTCGTGACTTAACTTGGACTTGTATTTTGCGACTTTTGAACATCTATGGAAATGTGTAATGCTTTTGCACCTCCGTAGACCCTTAATTATTCATTTTTTCTTCTGTCAACAAAAACGTTTTACTTCGTAACAAAAGCGCTTCTTTTCCTTCTTAACGGATTCGTTACTTGTAGAATCGTAGCACATTTTGCTTAGCTACTCAGATTTATAATTGGTATAATATTGTTTTAAGGTTTAAACCTTAGCAATTGTATCTTTGACATTCTAAAATCGATGGATCAATATTCGCTCGCAATACTATTTGCTTCATTTTCTCAAGTTATTTGTTGGTTTGTTTGTTATTTGCGGAAATTGAGATTTCAAGGATCTCATCCTTGGCCAGTGTCGTCAGTATTTTAGCTGTCTACATTGTGCTTTTCTTATAATGTCTATGATATGTTTTGGTCTTTTTACACCTGTAGTTCACTCCGCCAGAATACATGATGAGCTACAACACGCTGAAGTAGAGCTCCTTACCTTTACTTTCCTCTTTGACTTGTAGAAGTAATGTCTGCGTTTATCGTCTTCCCAGAGGTACTTCCTGTCCAGTAATGTTGCCGAGTCCATTTGAAGCTCCTAAACTTTATTTTTTACTTTTTCTTTCACTTCGCATGATGACGCTTCACTGTTCATTTGTTGTTTGTGCGGGCAAGGCATAAACATTCCAGTTTAGAATCTCATTTCTGCTAGTGTGTCTCCGTACCTCTGTATCAACACCAGGTCAGTCAGTGATTTACTTAAGAGCACTTCGCCTAGATTACTTGAATCACACAATATTAAAGTAAAAGTGTTTGTAAGCATTGATTCATATACTTATAAATTTTGAATGACCAGCTGGAAGTGAATGTAATGAGAAAATATTCTCTGTGAATGACACACTGAAACATGTTGCAATGGAGAGTTTGTAAGTTAATGAAAAGTAACATGATCCATGGGCCATAATTATTAAAATGCATTATTGCAATTTCCATACATTAACACTACAAATTACCAATTACTTATTACATTGCCAGATGGAGATCAGATGATCATCGGAACAGGCATTGTTAAGGCAACATGCTAACTATCTATATTGGACTCTTATAGTGAAATTGTGTTCCAAACTAATAACCTAACTTCAAAACCATTATTTTGTATGTAAAGTGTATTTTTTTTGTTTTTGTTGTAATAGGCTAGTCACTATTTCCCATCATACAGGATGCCTTATGTAACAACACTGAATGAGGTCACATGTCAAAAGAGTATCAGGCAACTAATTACTAAACATATAGTCAGTTCAATATGAGGAATGTATCACCAGTTCAATTTCGTGACTAGATTTTTGACAGTTTACACCATATTAAGACCTTTATGTCTTATGAGTTTACTTTAAGGATTGTTTCCATCAGGGGCGGACTGGGACAAAAAATCGGCCCTGGCATTTTTGGACCAGACCGGCCCACTCACACTCGATAACGCTTTTCACACTTTTCAGTTTTTTGAATGTGTATACCAACAGTTTACACTCTTTAAAACCATGTACCCTAAGCCATGCCATGAGTTTACAGGAATTAGTGAGAGTGAAATTAAATAATTTTTAAATCATTAAATACTTTCAAAAAGTTTTGTTTATTAACAGTATGAAAATGCATATTGAACCACTCCATCACAGTAATGAATGCAGCATTCATCCAACTGGGTGTGCCTATGTGTTTCAGGGAGGAAGACAAGAGAAAGAAAGAATAGAGATGAAAAATAAAGGATCAGATGCTAACTCTTCCAAGAGTAGTACTCAATAAATTGTGAACTTACCCAGTCAAAAGAATGAATGTATGTTTTTTTTTATCTCAACATAAGGAATTAATTATTGTTGTTTTATCAGAAAAACAGACACACAGCTGCATTGGCATAATACTGGCAAAAAAAATTGTCATTGTAAAAAATAAGATTTTCTTCAATTAGAGCCTACATTTTCTTTAGCCAGCTAGGCTAAATGCCCCCAAACACATCCAGGCGAAAAAGTAGCTAAACCTAGGCTTACAAGTTAAACAATCAATGGCCTAATAACAAAATCAGAAAACTGCCCAGTAACTCAGTTTAATTGAATGGTGGCTTTAAAAATACACCTAGAAATACTGGATTTATGAAGATTTGTGAAGAGGCACACAGCAGCATTGGCATATGGCACAGGCAATAAACAAAATTACCATTTTAAAAAGTGTAATTTCCTTTAATTTCTGTACATTGTCCCTAAACACCTCCATAAAAGCTACCAAACATTTCCCCTTCCTACCAAGCATAGCCTTAGCCTAGCCTACTACTCACCCACAAATATTAATAGTATAATAATGAAAATAGAATGCTGCCTGCTGAGTGACTTAGTACTGTTTTTGTTGGTGAATGGAGGTTTTAAAAGTGTTCTCACATTTAAGACTATTTAGTTCAGAATGGAAGACATAAAAGTACTAAAATAGGCTTATTTTCTCATACAGTCAGTGTACACAAAGTCTTATAATAGAGGTAAGGACGTTATTCACTTATTTTACCTTTTGCATTTACAATACAAACTAACTCGGCCATAGAACATTAGCCAAAATGATTTTATTGATGTTTTATCAATTTATCAGATTTGGCAAAGGGTTTGGTTGCTTAACCCTACTCATTTTATAGCTGCTCTGAAAGGAGTCAGGCTTACCGCATGTTCAGTACATGTTTCTGTCCACTGGCCACCGCCACCACTGTCATCAGCCACGGGAGCTGATGAAGGCCCTGCTGTGGCAAACATTTGAGTAATTTTTATACATTTGGCAGCGTTAACTTGAAGTTCAAGCTTCTTTTTTGTCGTAGTTTCTCTGCACCTCCTTTGCGCTTTTTCTCCATCTCAGATACTCACATACGTTATGTTAATCAACGTTAGATTGCACTACGCACCGGCGCATGGAGGAGGGGGTGTTTGATGATATGATTGGTGCAGCTCTGTGTCAGTAAAGAAAATAACCAATGGGCTGCATACCAGCGTGTTTAAGGACCGGTAAACTCTCGCGCTGACTTTTTTTTGCCAAATGCATTATGCAGGCAGCAGGAGCATCGCGAAAGGTGTGTTAATGTGATTCGCCAGACAAGTGTCAATCAGCCAGCCTCCATCTGAATCGGCCCACTGATCTACTTGTTTTATGGGCCGGTCAGACCAATATATAAATAGATTTAAAAAAATGCGCAGGATTTGGGACTGTCGGCCCAAATAGCACGTCGGCCCACCGGGAAAATGCCCGGTATGCCCGATGGCCAGTCCGTCCCTGGTTTCCATCCTAAGCACATGGTGCTTGGAAATGTATGCTATACACTTGACCTTTGTTGATAAAGTTACTGTGAAATAGTAATTAGTTACTGCTTACTTCTCCAAGAAAGTAATCTAGTTTCTTTACTGAGTACTTATTTTCAAAAGAAGTAGGTTACTTCAATAATTACTTTACTTTGTTACTTTTCAAAAACATGATGCTCAACCTGAATATGCTATAAAGCAACAGACCTTTCAGCCTAATTCGGTTCTTTCTGCATATTCAATCATATAAAATGTAATCAAATGAAACTTTTCATAAAACATTTATTATTCACCGTCCAGATGTCAGCAGTGGTGGAAACAAAGTCTACCTCCCCAAGTGCAGCCTTCAAATTAGCCTTCAAACTATGTCATAGTGTCTCTCAAGGTATTCTGCAAATGACTTTCTATGTGGAGGTTTTACATTGTTTTTGGTCGGTATTGTGTCGACGATGCGTCGGAATGATTCAGAGTCTAGAGTGGAAATGAACAACATATCTTTGACAATATAGCCTCCGGTGAGCTTCTTCAGTTCAGCGGCTCTAAGTCTTGTCACTCACAAGTCTGTATTTATCTGTTTAGCAGAAGAGGGGCTGTCGGAAGGTTGCCCAGTGGCATTGGATGTGGTAGCTGCAGTGGTCAGGTCAGTGGGGGATCCGGGTGTTTCTCAATGAGTTTCACATTCATGTGCCGGCTTGCTAGGTGCTTGCTTAGATTTGAGGTAGAGTTTTTCCACTGTAGATAGTTTTCTGTGTAGATAGCAAATAGGGGGCGCTAGCCTAATGTTTTTGTCACTTTTTACTGAGTCAAACTCAAAGTAATGTCGGTACTTCCAATAATTAAATGCTGCATGGTCCTGCTCTCTCCCACGCTCCATGTTCTCTCTTGTGATCTACACATGTAGCTATTATTTGATGTTCCAAGTCTCAAACGTGATTCTCATGAGACACTCTCAAACAAAATCACGGTTTAGTAATGCAGTAACATAGCCTGCTTATGGGAAAATAACAGTAATCTAATTATAATTGCAATTGTAATCCCTTAACTTGTTACTTGAAAAAAAAACCCTGCATGATCTTCCTTCCTCCACTGCTGCCCTCACCTCCACCTGGATCTTTCTTTGTCTATTCTTCCCCTTACTCCCCTTGTATTGAGGTGACTCGGCAAGGCCCAATCCTGCTCTTTATGATGCAGTCGTGACTCAATATCCAGCACAGCAGCCTGGGCACTCCACTTTCTTCCTGTCTTCAGCAATACTCTTCGGGTCTTTTGAGTCCCTGTATGTAACGCTGTAGGCATCATGGAGTGCCGAGGTGACTCGGCAAGGCCCAATCCTGCTCTTTATGATGCAGTCGTGACTCAATATCCAGCACAGCAGCCTGGGCACTCCACTTTCTTCCTGTCTTCAGCAATACTCTTCGGGTCTTTTGAGTCCCTGTATGTAACGCTGTAGGCATCATGGAGTGATCAGGTGGACACAAACACTGGGAGGAGCAATATTTATTAAAGAGCATTCAATAAGAAGGGTTGTAAAGAAAGTCCAGGGTCAGATCCGATAATGAATTAAACATGATAATTAGGGGTGTGACGATACACTCAGCTCACGAGACGAGACGAGACACTATATTGGGTTCACAAGAACGAGACGAAACGAGATATTAAGAACACTAAAATGACAACTTATATGACTGGACAACAACAGACTTTTATTTAACTGAGTTACACATGCATTTTGAAATGTTTTATTATAACTCTTAACATGCATTATGTAAGCATGAACTTTTAATAAACTTAATTTCATAAAAGTTAAAATAAATTAAATATTTCTCCTTTTTTCAACCGCAAACAATATTACAGTGAGTCCCCGCATAACGACGGGGTTAGAAACTGAAAAGTCCGTCGTAAAGCAGTTTTCGTCGTTACGCATGACCCTAGATTTAGATACGCTTTGATCGTAAATACAGTATAGAAAAAAACTAACAATGTTCTCGTGCGTACAGCGTGAGAAAAAGTGACCGCGTTGCCGAGATGGCTGCGGTGGAGGCTGCGCTGCCTCAGCTTATCGTACACAACACTCCATTGTGCTGCCACTGCTCCTCCGCACACTGCGTGAAATAAAATAAAATGCTGGTCTTAACTCTGATCCGTCGTTAACCAGACCCGTCGTTAAGCGGGGAGTCTCTGTATTATGTGCAAAACAAAAAGTTCTTCTCTGTCAATACAGAGTGCAAATGGTGCAAACAGAGCCTGACCAAGTATGTCACTGAATTTGCTGCAACTACACCGTCATGTTCATTTTTAAGAATATTAGCATGTCCACACTGCTCCCGATATCCTTTACTGTCTCATCTTGCCAAAGCGTGCCTTTCAGTCCCTGCTACCTCTGTTCCAAGTGAGACATGTTGATTGAGTACTGAGCTGTGGTGGTGCTTTAAATGTCTCTGCATCGTGCTCGTATTAGCCGCAGTGTACGACATTTTCATACAATGTTTGCATATGGTCCGTGTCTTATCAGTCACTCTCTTGCCATTTATCATTTCCGCCGGGTACCCAAAATGCTGCCAAACAAATGATTTGAAAGTGGCGGGGGCATCTTCAATAGTAATACCTGTATTTTCCGACGCTATTCTGGCTGCTTGCTGGATCACAAATCCCGCGAGACAGATTTTTAATGGAACGAGAAATCTCGCTGAGTTACGTCTCGCGAGACCTCATGACACGAGATCTCGTCACACCCCTAATGATAATACAAGAACAAGACTAAGTAATCAAACAGAAACAACTTATGGACAACAAGGCTGTAGAACAAACAATAATGAACAGCCATGCAAAAGACCAAAAACAGGGTTTAAATAGACAAAACCAAACAAGAAATACCTGCAAATACTAACAAGGGGGCCACAATATCTTTGGCAAAATGTTGTGCTGGTATATCCATATTTTAAATTTGCCTGGAAGCCCAGAATGATCAACTGACCTTAGCCAGTGTCTTGGAAATTCTCAGTCACAACAACTGGGATCTCTTCTGTAATAGTTACGAGCGCAACACAAGCATGCGGTTACCCCTCCCAATCCATCAAGTACTGTATCATACCACCCCGGCGACGAGAGTCCAGTAGTGTGTAAACTAGGTAGAGAGCCAGAGAGCCGTCGATATCCAGAGGAGCTGGGGTTTCAGGCTGAGGGGCATGAGACAAACTGGATGGCAGAGCAGGTTTTAACAGAGACACATGGAACGTAGGGCATATGCGATAATGGGGAGGGAGCTGCAACCTGTAGGACACCGCATTGACCTGGCGTATGATCTTGAAAGGGCCCATGTATCGTGGGTTGAGCTTCCTGCAATGGGTCTTAAGACGGAGGTCCTTCGTCGATAGCCACACCACTTGGCAAGGTGAGTAGGTTGGGCAGTCGCACCGCTGTCGGTCTGCCTGAAACTTTTGCCTCCTGATGACATGCTGGAGGTGCACATGAGCTTCCTCCCAAACCTGTGCGCTGTGGTGGAACCAGTCATCAATGGCGGGGACATCCAATGGTTCTCCCGACCAGGGAAACAACATGGGTTGGAATCCTAAAACACACTGGAATGAGGTCATTCCAGTCGAGGAGTGTGAGAGAGAATTCTGTGCGTATTCTGCCCAGGGAAGGAAATGACTCCAGTCCTCCTGTTTGTCACTACAATAAGAACGCAAGAACCTACCCAACTCCTGATTCAGATGTTCGACTTTTCCATTGCTCTGGCAGTGATAACCTGAAGTTAAACTGACAGACACATTAAGCATCTTGCCAAACACAAGATATATATTTCGAGCCCCTATCGGACACTATGTCATCAGGAATCCCAAAACGTCTAAAAACCTGATTGAATATTGCTTCAGCAGTCTCCATAGCAGTAGGAAGTTTAGGTAGGGTTATGAGCCCGCATTCCTTTAGAGAAACGATCCATGACTACCAAAATACATATATTGCACTGTGAGCGTGGCAAGTCTGTAACAAAATCTACTGACAAGTGTAACAGGTAGTCCAGCTGGCAGCTGTCTGGGAGTTTTGCTCTGAGCACATACATCACACCCCTCCACAAAGCTGGTGACATCCTGGGTCATCTCGGGCCACCAGTACTTCTACCTGAGCAGGCCTAGAGAGTTTTGTACACCAGGGTGACCTGAGCTGGGGGGGCATATGGACCCACTGCATGAGCTCTGCACGCAAGGTGAAGGGAACATATACTTTACCCCGAGGGCAGCCTGCCGGAGGTGGATCCATGGCTTGAGCCGGTATGATCTGCAGGTCCAGGTCCCATTGGATAGGGGACACCACAACGGAGGGTGAGAGAATGGGCTTCAGGACCTCAGGAGCATTGCTTGCCTTGTGAATCCATGAGAGGGCATCTGCCTTTGAATTCTTAGTACCAGGACGGAAGGTGACAGTGGGCATTATTTTTTACGTGCTTCAATTTCACTTTGCTTGCCTAACATTCAGCCGTCTCTGCTTTTATATACTCCAGATTCTTGTGGTCGGTTAAGATGACAAAAGGGTGAACAGTGCCCTCTAGCCAATGCCTCCATGCCTCCAAAGCTGACTTAATAGCCAACAGTTCCTTGTTACCCACGTCATAATGTTTCTCAGTAGGCATGAGTTTACAGGAGTAGAACACGCAGTGAAGTATTTTAGGAGGAGAGCCATGATGTTGGGAGAGAACCGCACCCACAGCAGTTTCCGATGCATCGACCTCTACTAGAAACGGCAGGGTGGGATCAGGGTGTTTCAGGATAGGCACGGTGACAAACCTTTGTTTTAAAACCCTGAATGCATTTTGAGTGCGTTCATTCCATATTAATGCCTTCACCAAATTAAATTATAACCACTTCTGAGGTCTGCAAATTTCCCCGCTGAGGGATTAATAAAGGATTATCTTATCTCTTATCTTAGTCTGGTATATATTGTAGCCTTCTGAAGCTGTTCTATGGCTGATTGAACTAACGGCAGGGTATAGTGATTCTTAATTGTAATAGTGTTAAGCCCACAAAAATTGATGCAGGGTGGCAATACCCCATCCTTCTTGCTAACAAAAAAACCTAGCAGCAGCTGGGGACACTGAAGGGCGTTCTAACAATATAACCCGAATAACCCTACTTCTAGGCAGCGTGGTACCCAGGATAAGATCAATAGCACAA